>NC_056729.1:1329850653-1329930653 GCF_019279795.1 Protopterus annectens | reverse complement strand
AGATTGCTCTACATTGAGGAAAAGAGCAATTCCCACTAATGCCCAACTGAATTTTTTCCCTGAGGAAAAAATTTGAGGACGTGGCCATTCGCTCTTTAGGTGTCGATGATTATATGTTCAAAGAAATGTCTCTTTGAGCATATAATATAGACCCGGAAAAATAATATGAATATGAGAGAGTTTTATGAGAAATGGATTGTTTGGTGGCTTAATTTTAAAAAGATATATAAAAAGTGTTTTTAGAATGTATAAGGAAGAAAAGAAAAAAAAGAAAAAAAGAGCTATGAGATATTATGTCAAGAAAGATTCAGAGAATTTTTAGAGAAGAAAAATTCCTTTTATGGAAAAGAAAGGGAAATATATCAAATGAATCACATTAAAATTAACAGCTTGTTATAAAAGCAAAAATATTGTTTACAAGGAAAGAAAGAAGAGGGAGCACCATATTTGAGTAAAATAATAAAAGAAAGAAAAATAATAAAATAATTAAGGAATAAGGAAAGTAACCAAATAAAACAGCAAGAAAGAATATATGAAATAAATAAATAATATGTATTGGAATTATTTGTTAAAAGAGAAGAAAACATAGAACAAATTTATAAAGGTGAAACATTAAAAATAATCCCCCAGATTCAGCAAGCTCTGCACGGCATGCAGGAATAGTGCAGGAGCTGCTGGAGGCAATATGGCCACCGTGCGATCCAGGAATAAGCTCCAGGGACGTGCAAAAGTGCTCCTGCACTATTCCTGCACGGACACAGCTACTGTATGCAAATTACCCCATTTGCAGATGAAAACCATGCAAATGAGGTGAATTTGTGATGTAGGAAGCTGGCAGCCGGCCGTGCAGAACTAGTGTAGTCTGGAGAAATATACTTGGTTAGTAACTGAGTACATTTCTTCAAACTACAAAATGGAGCCATGACAGCTCCAAATAAAGGGTGTATATTATGTTGAAAGCATGCCAATGGCCAAATATATGGCCATAGGTATGGAAAACAGTTGCCAAAATAAAAAAAATAACTTTAATTTTTTTTAGCCGATTTGGGCTGCTTAAGCATAGGGTAGTGGCGCACAGACTGGATCGGCCAAAAAAAAAAAAAAAACTGAAATAAGCATTGTATCCAAAATCACTATTTTGCCATTATACTCAAAGGCAGGCAGAAGACAACATGGCCAGTGAATAGTGGTTGTTAAAGGGGAAGGCTCAGTGTGGGACTTGTAACTATGCATTAGCAGGCAATCATATGCAGATGAGAGGAATGATAATGAATCCCAGATTCTCCCTCATGGCTAGCCTGCACCCAACTGTGTAGGTGCAGGAAGAGCATGGTGCAAGCCTAGGAGCTAGCTGACATCATAGAGGTGTATCTCAGACATACTGCAAGCCTATTGGAGCCATGTGGCTCGAGTTCGCCCTGAGCTTAGCAGAGCTAAGCAAGGGGGTGTGTCTGAGGCTGCCTAGCACTCTTTACATTGCCTAAGCGTGTGTGTGTGCTGCTCACTCGGTTTTAAAGGGAAAAAAAAGTAAACCAGGAAATAGCTGCTGTGTGCACATCTGAGCACTGTGTTATTGCGGTGCGCCCCTAGGCTTAAACAGGAAGGGAATGGGGAGGGAAAACATCAGTAGGAAGGTAATCAAGGAGAACTAGCATAGCTGGCAGGTGAAATGTATCATAATCAGCCAATTACACAGCCCAGCACACCACTATAAACTATGCAAACACCTTTACCTCTGTTTTTTCTGGGTCTATATTAGAACATCGAAGTTTCAAAACTTCGAATGTTCTAATATCGAACCCTATTCAGTGAAACCTGAAAACATCGAACATACAGAACAGCAAATTTTTTCCTAGGGAAAAAATTTGCTGTTCCAAAACACATACACACAACACAAGCACACCAAATAAAAAGCAATCCACACGCATACACCTAGAATCTTACACCTAACCCTACACTAAACTATGCACACACCACTAACTATCCACTTACCTTAACCCAAACTCTAACCCTAAGGTCCATCACAATCGCACACTCACCTCACCTGTGCCCTAGCCCTAACTCACCTACCCCACCCTAACCTTCATGTCCACACAATCGCACACTTACTTGACGCGCGCCCTAACCCTAACTCACCTAACCCACCCTAACCCTCACGTTCACACAATCGCACACATACCTAACCCGCGCCCTAACTCTAACTCACCTAACCTGCCCTAACCCTCATGTCCACACAATTGCACACATACCTAACTCACACCCTAACCCTAACTACTCTAACCCGCACTCAATCACACACTTACCTGAACCCAACCCGTAACTTTCCACCACAGTGCTGAAAATACCAAAACAACAGAAACGGACAACCAAATTCTTTCCCTAGGAAAAAATTTGGTTTTCTGTTGCTTCGATAGTTTCAGCTTTCACTGAATAGGGTTCGAAATTAGAACATTCAAAGTTTTGAAACTTCGATGTTCTAATATAGACCCGTTTTTTCCCACATACTCTACACCACTGGTGTACACAAGTGGGGAAATTTTACCAAACAAAAGCAACAAAATGATAGGGGCTGCAGCAGCTATCATAAATCAACATGCGGAAGAGGCTGAGGGTGGTGAGGATGAAAATGCTGTCAACCAACCCACAGTGAGGAGAAGGAGAAGAGTGTACAGACCCAGGGTAACCTACCAGGGGCTACATGAGCTGGCGATAGTGGAGCACTATAGGGTGGACAGAGACCTCCTACAGCAAATTGTTGAGCTGTGCCAGCCTTGCTTCACAAAGAGAACTAACAGAGGGGAACCCATAGCAGTGGATACCAAGGTATGTGTAGGCCTAAGAATACTAGCCACAGGTACCTTCCAAAGGCCAACTGGGGATGATATGGGGGTCTCACAGGCATCAGCATCCAGGTTACTCCACCAGTTCCTGGATGTCATGTCAGCACATGCTGGTGAGCACATATATTTCCACAACACCCGTGAGGTGTTAGCCAGCAATATGCGTCTCTTCCACCAAATAGCAGAATAACCTGAGGTAGTTGGTGCTATAGACTGCATGCACATACGCATCAAAGCACCACCCAGTGAGCGGGGTATGGTCTACATCAACCACAAAGATTTCCCCTCCATCAACTGCCAGGTCATGTGTAATGACCTGGTCTGTGCAATGCTTAGTGTTGCTTAATTTTTAATTTTCATACTATTTGCTTTTGGCATTGATTTATTATTCATTACATGTTATACATGTGTTTGGTATCCATGATTCATGTGTATGTACACTGTATGGAGTCCTTGTTTTTATTAGGGGATTTTCATAGGTTCATAGGTTGATACTAGGCTATCAGCCCTAAGGCCTACACAAGCCTAGCTATAACAATTCCCTGTCTATTTCTTCCCAGAATATTTACTTCCCTGGTGCTCTGTCTAGCAGGGCAGCTGACGTGATCCCCAGGGTGAATTTCCCATCTCCCATCCAATCGTCAAGGTTCCTTTTGAAGAAGGCCAAAGAGGCACTCAGCTTTACATGTATGGGCAGTCTATTCCAGAGTATGGGGAGTCTCTGGGTCAGGAATCTATCCCCCCAGCATACTTTGTTCATTGTGATGACCAGGTTTAGATCCCTGGAGCATGCAGCTCTGAGAGATTGGGATTTCTTTAAATATAGCATGTCCAACAGCGCTGGGGTTGACATGGCCTTGTATGTTAAGCAGAAATCATCTCTGAGTAGGTGATATGCGACAGAGTATAGCTAGAGTTTAACACTTTTTTACAATGACACCTCACATCTGGACTTAACGCAGTACTCCAGTTCACATATTTATGTTATGTAGTAGGTTATAAAACATAAAACTGTATATAGACTCCTTTCACAGGTTAAGTTTGATTTTCTTATAGTGAGGATCTGTTTGGTGATACCTCAATCTTATGTACTGCTGTGATGGCTTAGTGGTTAACTACTGTGACTGTAGTATATAGGGTCCTGCGTTCAAGATCTGCAAGGGCTGTTTATTTTGTTTCTGGCCAGAACAACGCCTGTTGCATACTGAGTGATTAAGTCACTTTTAAGCAATAGTAAGTGGGTTTGACAGGGTTTGCGTGATGGTAAGCAATGCTAACCGCCAGTTAAATATGCTTACAGCGAGTTAGCTTCAATATTGCTTAACCTGTGTGCGCATTGCTTAACCCCACCCAAACATGCTGAAACACTCTTACTACTGCTTAAATATGCTTACTCCCACTTACTACTGCTTAATAGTGCTTACACCTGCTTACCCCACACTAATTTAGATAGAAATGTAAAATTATTCTTGGGAAGCTGGTGGATTTGGACACTCTATTGATTTATCATTCATTACACATTGTACCTTTGATTTATATCCCTGATTCATGTGTACATATACTGTATGGGGCACTTGTGTTCATCTGTGCATTTTACAACATTATAACAATGTCACCTCACATCTGCATGTAATGCAGTACTCCAGTTCACAAATATATGTTATTTAGTAGGTCATGCAACAAAAAATACTGTTCATTAAGTGATTTGACATGAAAAATGGAATGTATTGGAGTGAGACTCGAACCGGGAATGACTGCTCATAAGGCAAATGCTCTGCCCACTACACTATTGCAGTAGTGCTTCATTTGCATATATCTTGATATTTATCCTCTTGTGCCATTTAAGCTGGAGTATACATAGCTAAGCAATGGGCAAACCCGTGCACTTACAGTTAAATTTTATCTGTTTGATAAAAAAAAAAATAGCTTGTTTATATTTTATATTTTAACTATTGCTCTTATAAACTTGGGGGGATGTTGCTGGGGTATGCAAACACCTATGAGAGATCTCGCTCATTCTTATTGCTAACCTGCTAGTTCTTGACTGCAGGGGCATGTATATTCTGAGAGCTCTGCTCTCAGACATGCCCCCTGCACTCATACATGCTCCATGTCCGTTTAGGAGCTTAGGCAGTGCACCTTCATTAATATGCATGGTGCGCTGCTGTGCTGCTCCTAAATGGCCACTTCCATGCAAGACTAAGCTAGTCCTGCACGGAAGAATAGTGAATCCAGGGGAATGAGTATTTAGAACAAAAAAAAATATGAAAGAATTGAACAAAACTCTAAAATATATTAGCATGAGTTCTGCAACAGGACTGGACAGAATTGAATATGGTATGTATAAAGAAATGAAGGAGTGGCAAAAATAATTTTTCAGAAGTTATGAATGAATTGTTAGGAACTGGAATTAAAGAGAAAGAGATATGTACAGGAGTTATAAAATTTATATTTAAAAAGGAAATAAAAAGGAGATAAAAAATTGGAGAGCTATAACATTGAATAATATGGATTATATTTTTTATGAGAATAATAACAAAAAGGTTTCAAACAAGAATGAATAGAATATATGACCAAAAGGTATTCAGAAGAAAAGGAAAAGGAAGTCAATAGTTATTATGGATAATAAGAGAAATAATTGATGATATCATAAATAAAAATGTAGAAGAGATGTTTATTATAGGGGATATAAGTAAAGCCTATGATAATATTTAATATAAATCATTACAGGGAATTTTACAGGCATATAATGTAAGCAAAAAATATTGCAAGTAATAAAATCTGTTTATGAAAGGAACTATGTAAAACTAAATGTAAATGGCTGGATTGGAGAAGAAATAAAAATAGAATGTGGAATAAAGCAGGGCTGCCCAGTTAGCAGTGTAATTTTCTCATTGGTTATAAATGTGATAGTGAAGGAAATTAATAAAATATCAAGTACTGGTTGATACAAAATGATGAAGGAAGTATAATTGCCAATAATGTATATTTATGTGGATGACATTGTACTAATTGTTAAAAATAAAGTGTGGCTGGAAGAAGTAAAAAAAGTTAAGTATAAATTAAAAAAAAATTGGTTTAAGTATAAATAAAGAGAAAAATTAAAGGATTTGGTTTTGAAGGTATGATAGGAGGTATTGAGTTCAATTAAAAATATTTAGAAACATTATGAATAATGTCTGGTAGGAATGAATACAGACAACAGTGGGATAATGTATTCAAAGAAGTAAAGGATATGACTATTTTTTGGAAATCATAGATTTCTATATAGAAAAAAAGCAGACTTGTTGAACACCATGATAACAGGAAAAAATTGCATATGTTGCTAACATCTATATGATTGCTATTAAGTATGAAAAAGGAACTAATGATGATTATATTTTCTTTTATATGGGGCTCTAGACTGAATCCAGTCAAGAGAAAGATTATATATATGAAAGAAGAGCAAGGAGGCTTGAGTTTAATAAACCCAACAGTACATGCAGCATGTTTAATTTTATATAAGGTATTAAAAGTAATTATGAGGGAAATAAAAAACTTGATGGAATTGATACTATGTTATAAATATAAAGAATTGTAGGAAGGAATGGAAGTTAAAAAAAGAAGTAAAAACATTGTGAATGAAGGAATGAATGAGTACCAAATCAAAATTGTGTTATGGAAAATAAAAAAGTTTATATGTGAAAAATAGAAAAGAATGGAAATAATTATGAAAGCATTTTATTGCATTGATCCATGAAAAGGTTTAGAAATAGATGAGAAAAATGCCATAATGATGAAATATAATAACTATAAAAAGATTAAAGAATGTAATGTTTTTTTATGGATATTGTGTATTAGAAAACTGCCAGTTAAAGTAAATATGCCACACAAGAAAAAGTAAGATAGAATATGTAATAAATGTGGAGAGTTTGAGACTACTAAGCAGACATATTTGAAATGTGAAAGAGTTAATAATTTATGGAAATATGTAAACATAATAGGGTGAAAACTTTCTTACAATTTGAGCAAATAAATATGAACATAATATAATTTGGTTATTGTGGTACATGAAAACAGAAATAAGTGAAGAAAATGGACAGAGTAATATTTTATGTTTCATGGACTATATAGAACAAGAGACTAAATCAAATAAAATACAGTGGAATATGGACTTTGACAAAGATTCTGGAGAAAATAATGTGTTGGTTGTGGATAAAAGACTGGAAGGAAATGATTAAATTGAAGTCTATAATGCATGGAGATTTGTAAATATATGTAAATAATGTAAATATGTAAATAATATGTCATGTATATATCAATAAAAACTACTCTTTTAGAAATATGAAAAAGAAATTATACAGACAAGTTTTTCATTTATTTTGAGGTCAATGTTGAACCAGGAAGAAGGGAATTTTGTATATGAAAGATGAACTAGGGGGATTGGGTTGATAAATCCTATTGTGCATGCAACCTGCTTAAGTATGTGTAAACTACTAAAAGGAATAATGAAAAATAATAAAGCTTTGACAGAAACCATAATCCCTCAGATTCACTATTCTTCCACGCAGGGGTAGCTTAGTCCTGCATGGAAGCAGCCATTTAGGAGCAGCATGGCAGCGTACCAGGCATATTATTGAAGGCATGCTGCCTGAGCTCCTAAATGGACACGGAGCATGTACGCGTGCAGGGGGCGTGTCTGAGAGCAGATCTCTCAGAATATACATGTCCCTGCAAGCAAGAACAGCAGGTTAGCAATAAGAATGAGCAACACTGCTCATAGGTGTTTGCATACCCCCAGAAACATCCCCCAAGTATATAAGAGCAACGGTTAAAATATAAACAAGCTAATTTCTTTTTATCAAACAGATAAAATTTAACCATAAGTGTGGGGGTTTGCCCATTGCTTAGCTACATTTATTTCAGCTTAAATGATATAAGACGATAAATATCAAGATATATGCAAATTAAGCTGAACTGCAATAGTGTAGTGGGCAGAGCATTCGCCTTATAAGGCAGTCATTCCTGGTTTGAGTCTCACTCCAGTAAGTTCCATTTTCTATGTCAAATCACTTTATGAACAATATTTTTTGTTGCTTAACCTACTAAATAACATATATTTGTGAACTGGAGTACTGCATTAAATGCAGATGTGAGGTGTCATTGTCATAATGTTGTAAAATCCACAGATAAACACAAGTGCCCCATACAGTATATGTACACATTAATCAGGGATACAAATCGAAGGTACAAAGTGTAATGAATGATAAATCCATAGTGTCCAAATCCACCACCTTCCCGAAAAACATTTTACATTACTGTCTAAATTAGTGTGGGGGTAAGCGGGAGTAAGCACTATTAAGCAAGAGTAAGCATATTTAAGCAGTAGTAAGGTTTGAGCCCATTTGTGCGGGGGTAAGCAATGCACACATAGGTTAAGCAATATTGAAGCTAACTCTCTGTAAGCATATTTAACTGGAGGTTAGCATTGCTTACCATCGTGCAAACCCACGCAAACTCACTTACAATTGCTTAAAAGTACCTTAATCACTCTGTATGCAACAGCTGCTGTTCTGGCCAAAAACAAAACAAACAGCCTTTGCAGGTCTTGAATCCAGGACCCTGTACACTAGAGTCACAGTAGTTAACCACTAAGCCATCACAGTAGTACATAAGATTGAGGTATCACCAAACAGATCCTCACTATAGGAAAATCAAACCTAACATGTGAAAGGAATCTATATACAGTTTAATGTTGTATAACCTACTACATAACATAAATATGTGAACTGGAGTACTGCATTAAGCACAGATGTGAGATACCATTGTAATAAAGTGTTGAAATCCCCTAATAAACACAAGGACCCCATACAGTGTACGTACACACGAATCATGGATACCAAACACATATATAACATGTAATGAATAATAAATGAATGCCAAACAGCAAATAGTATGCAAATTTTCAAATTAAGCAACGCTAAGCATTGCACAACCCAGCTTAGTAGGTGTAAGCAATGTGTAGGCCAGCTAAATCAGTTTGCCCATTGGTATACCCCTTTAAGCAATGCCAACCTCAGGTAAGCATATTTTCCCATACCTTAGCATTTTCAAAACTGTCCAATCATGACAGCTTCCTCCTGTAAGCACTATGACTGGTATGTGAGAAGGTGTGTGCTTTCTGGTGCAGTGCTGGGGCATCCAGGAGTCCAGAGTCATGGCAGGACTCCTTGTTAAAGACCATGACCAGAGACTGCTGCAGGGCTAGTACCAGGGTTCCCAATACAAAGCAGAAGCCTGGGACCATCTCACCCGTGACCTCAACAGTGCCACTGGTATACCTCAAACTGGTATCAGTATGCTGACCTGAAGTGGAGAAAGAGGGATCTCTTGGATCAGTGGATCCAAGAGGCTAGGAGGATGGGGAATGTCCCAGCTGTATGTATCAGTCCACTACCTGTTTAATAATTGCCAGCTTATGTATATTATGGATAGGTATGGCTAAATATTCCTCTTATGTTTTTCACAGTGGCAGATGAGTGGGCTACGAACCGGGAAGTCCATCCCTGTAGATTGCAGCGGTTGTGACGCAAGGCAGGTTAGTAATACTCTTGCATGTACTGTCATAGGAAATAAATCTAAAAGTAGTAAAACATTAATCACCTGTATAAAACCTGTATTATTTAAGGCATGTACTGCATACACCAGAGGATATGGCAGGAAGAGTCTCATATAGGTTGTATGTAAATAAAAGCATAATAGCCTGACAATAAAGGTCTAACTGCTGGACTGCATGTATTTACTCTGATATCATATGGTAATGTAGAGTTGCAATCTCTTAATAGTACTGTTGTATTAAGCACTATTACCCACACTGTGCTACATAAATAAAATGTGTAGGAATTTCTGGATATGACTGGTGTAATCACAAGAGGTCATATAGGACAAATGAGAGAGACTTAGAAAACAGTGAAAAGATAGACAACATAATCCAAATAGCACACTCAACTGAGACGTGAACTGTTGTATTTTTAGCACACACAGCCATAGTTCAAATACTGGGAGTAGTAGTAGGCTGTATGCAGAATCATACCCCACAACTGTACAGATATGTCCAGAATGTCCAGTTAATTGGCCCATATCCACTGCCTGTCACCCTGGCAAATCAGTGGGATGATCCCAGATGTTTAGGCAGCAAATGAGAAATACAACTGATTGTCGGACATCTATAAGAACAACCCTGTCACTCTAGAAACTCCCCAAAATGTTATGAGAGTAATAGGTCAAGTATGTCCCATCTCCACCACCATGTTTTGAAGCTGTGACCAGACTGTGTGCATAATAGAGTGAGATGTATGTGCATAATACTAATGTGAAATCTGGTAACATGTCTGGCAACATTCAGGTAATGCTAACAAACATTTCCCCCACAGGTCTGTCAGATACGGAAACTGTGCCTAGAAATAAAAGATTGATATCCTGTACTGGTACTGTTTACTCTGGTATTGTATGGCATCGTTAGTGTTGCAGTTGCTCTGAATAATAAGGTATTACACATCACTGTCACCCACACTGTGCTACATAATAAAACTGTCAAGGAAATCCTGTATAAGAGTGTTGCACTTTACAAGGTCAGATTGTAAAACCACAGGAGACTTATAGATAGAAATCAGAGAAGTGATAAACAGCAATATCTATATAGCACACTCAACTGTGATGGACACTATTTTATTTTAGCAGACACAGCAATGGTTCGTATCCTGGGAGAGGTACTAAGCTGTATGCAGAATCATACCCCACAAGTGTACAGAATTGTCCAAAATGTCCAGTTAATCGGCCCATATCTGCCGGCTGTTACCCTGTCCCCCTGGCATATCAGCATGCTAATCTCTGACATGTAGGCAGCATTTCATGTCATATAACTGACTGTCAGGCCTGTACATATTTGGAAAATGTCAATTAAATCAAACCTGTCATTGTACAACTCACCAAAGGTTTAAGAGGACAGTAGTCAAAATATGTCCCGGTTCACCTGCATATGGTCAAGACATGCCCAGAGTGTGTACAATAAGAGATGGACAGGTATGTGCATAACATCAATCTGGAATCTGAGAATATGTGTAAAAACAGTTAGGTAGTGTTAACAAACAATACCTCCACAGGTATACAAGGTAAGAGGTGTATACTGCAGGTAAAACTCAGTTCATGTATATAGTTGTCGACATCCATACCACTGTCCAAACTAAGGCCATAGAGTAGTGTACTAATACCTGTAAGGTACAGATCACAGCACTGACTAGGAAAATAATGAGAACTATAGGAATATACTAGTTGTTAATTGACATCTCCCCCCCCACCATATCTGCAACATTAAACTAAATACACAACTCAGTTGGTATGTGCTCCATTAAATCTACTGTTCGGACATATGTCCTATTGTTTGATAAATATTAAAATTTTTTCTATGCATGTGCTATGTTGAAATACTCCCACATTGGTGGCATGCTGCTATCAATGTACCTGCATGCTGTTGTAATGGCCACTGTGGTTCCATATATACATGTGTTCTGTTTGCTATGCAACTGTTCCATAACTTGTGTTTTGGGTTAATGAGAATATCTATGCATGCTGTTAAACCTAATCTTGGAATGTGATGATTATTACCAAACCACATATGTTGTAAAATTGAAACACCATAGCATGTTTGGGAAGGCCGGTCCCAACCGACCCACCTGTCCCACCTCATCTGGCTGTTGCACTGGGCACCAGCATGTCTGGGGCCCACCCCGGGATCTCCTCATCCATTGGTCCTGCACCACCTTCAAATGGAACCGCCTCAGAGGATGGGGATCACCCGCTGCCCCCCTGGAAGCGGGCGCTGACAGGACACTGTCACCCATCGCCATGTCCAGGGAGCGGTGTGTAGCGAGCTCCGCAGGGAGTTTGGAGATCTGCTATACCAGCTTGAGGGCTGCATGTCACAACTAGAGGGTTGGCCTGTCCCTCCTACTCAGCCCCCAGCACAGCCACCTTCGGGGCTGTGAATGTGCAGTGGTGACTGCACAGGAGTGGGGTCCTCAGTCCCACTGTATCCACAAGGGGGCTCATGGGCTTCCGATTTCCAAACACCATTCCCCATCAAGGTGTTTAACCCCCACATGTGTCATATACTGCCCCTGTATGCTGTCTTGTCTGTCTTGTCTGTTATCCTACCCAACATACCTCCCCAAATATACTTACTATCCCTCCCCAACATCCCACTCGCCTGAAAAAAAAGGGCAATCTGTTCCCTGCCAAAAATCTCGTGCCATACATAGCTGTCCATTTTGCACATGTCCACTGGACACATGTAATCTGGTCATATTGGCTTTACAACATATTATTGTTGTCCTCACCCCTCTCTCAGGGGTTTGAGTGTCCAACTTTATTTCCAAATTAAGTGTATAATGCACAGCTGTTGCTGCAGAAGACATGGGCAGCTATGGACCTTCCCTACACCCATCTTGCACATCACTAGCTATTTTCCCTACTGTCTTTCCCTCTTTGTGCCCTTTTTTCACCACTTTCCTATGAACCCTTTTTCATTTCTTTTAAAGAAATTAGCATGGGGGTAAGCAGGAGTAAGCACTTTTAAGCAGCAGTAAGTGGGTTTAAGCTTGTTTGCGTGGGAGTAAGCAATGCCTACACAGGTTAAGCAACTGAGAAGCTAAGTCAGTATAAGAAATTGTAACCGGAAGTTAGCAGTACTTACCGTCGTACAAACCTGGGCAAATCTGCTTACAACTGCTTAAAAGTGCCTTAATCACTCTGTATCCAATGGCCCTTGCTCTGACCAGCAACAAAATAAACAGCTTCTACAAGGCTTGAACCCAGAGCCCTGCACCCCATAGCCAAAATGATTTACCAGTAAGCCATGTCAGATATACATAACCCTGCTGTTTTTACAAACATATCATCCAGCACGGTCATGTAGATTTATGGTGTGTGTGTGCATGTGTATATATATTTGGGTCTACTGCTCTAAATCAAAAATACACTTCTTCAAAATAGAGCAGTAAACCCTGCACTTCAGCAAAAGTCAACTTAAACGAAAGTGCACTTTCGCTGAAGTCTAGTTCCCTGGGCTACCCCCCCAAAATAAACACTAAAACATGTTTTTTGCAGAGGGGCAAGACCCCCCCTGCACCCTACATCCCCTACTTAAATATACCAACTCTGAGATCACACTACAGCAGTGAAAAGGGAATATTCCCATTCCGCACTGTAGTGTGACTGCCAAAGTCAATGTTCAAAGTTTCACTACTTCGAACAAGTTTACTCAGTGAAGTGGGGTTCGAAGTAGTGAAACTTTGAACTTATTGACGGATATATATATATATATATATATATATATATATATATATATATATATATATATTAGAGATATATGGGGTGAGGGGGCCCAAGTTAAATGCGTCTTGTAAGTATTGATATCACCCCCTCCCCCACAGCAAGACAGATCTGCCCTGCAATACAATACCAACTGTTGCAAGTCCCATACCCAGGACTCGACACAACATGGGCACAAGACATTAAAAGTAATTCATCCCACCTGCATGATGTCAGGATGGTATCAATAACATATCATGCAGTACAGTCTGGCTGCCATAGGGATATACAATGTGGAAGCAATAAACATTCCAAAAATAAATACACACACACACACACACACACACACACACACACACACATACACACACACACACACACACACACACACACACACACACACACACACACACACACACACACACACACATATATATACATATATATATATATATATATATATATATATATATATATATATATATATATATATATATATATATATATATAGATATATATATATATATATATACATATAGTATATATATATATATATATATATATATATATATATATATATACATATAGTATATATATCAATATATATATATATATATATATATATATATATATATATAACTACACATACACACACAGAGATATGTATAGGAAGATACACATTTAGAGGGTGCACACCTTACTGAACAGCCAGTATTCCTACAGTTGCCACCTTATCAACTGAGCAGTGTATGAGTCGCCCATACAAAAGATAATTGTTGCCTGAAACATACACCCACAGAGAAGTCAAAGGATATGACACCACACACAGGTTTGCATACATAAGAAAGTTTTATTTGTGTACTATTACAGTTGTATATGCCATGTCATATAGCTGTTTAGACTTTGAAATACATACAAACAGATTAACGCAACTCTCAAGCAGATCATTTAATACAGTAATCCGAAAGCATAACATATGTTGCTGTCCAGGCCAAGGCCTGCAAGTAGTACAACAGTAAATACAGAATGGACCACAGGATAACAATCAGACAGCAGCAGGTAATGCAGATGTATAGTCCAGCAGCATCTAACTACACTCTATACACAATCCCTAGGGGGAAAAGTCTTAAGCTGACACAATGGGATGTATCTCTTACATAACAATGCATAACTGAAAACATCACAATCACACTGACAAACACAAGAGTCTGTATGGCAGCAATCAGTAGGCCAGCAATGTTCCCAAGGTGAAATGTATGGTAATGTACAGCCATATACCATAAGGCAGCTTACTACTGATATCCCTCACATGTTGTAACAGCCTAGGTTATTTATGGTGCATACCCCCCATAGACTGACTTACAGGGGCATATAACACTGTTACATACACTGACCTCTGAACTGCAGAAAGGCACACATGTTTTGTGCAGATGAAGCCCACATATATATGCACCCAACCCCACAATATGTGCGGGGGCCACAACAGCACTGAAATAATGGCAGAAATAGCAGCATGACATAATCACAGGCCACTACATAACAACCCTTACTGCATGTCATATGGACAAAACCTGGTATGTAGGTGGAGGACAGAGGCTGGAACAAAGGCCCATATGTGAAATAGTGTTTTCATACACTGAGCAAGTTGCTGGTGTTACAGGATAGTCTACACCATACCCTTAGTCAGGAATATGAAGTCAGAAACAGAAATGGATGTAGCCATGTACTGATTGCACTCAACAGACACACTACCAGTCATATATCTGACACAAGACATGTGTGGGGGACAGATAAAACATAACAGGCACACCTCTGGCTATCATGTGAATTGGCCACAGTGAGAGCTATTCAGACAGACTGCATTCCATGTTAAACTAGTTTGTACATAGAAATCCTGTAACACTGGTGCTAAACAATGCATAGAACAATACAACTCACACTCTGTCTGTAGTTCTGGAAACTTATGCAAATATGTAGCTGACCTGAGTCTGCAAGTCCTCTTGTAAGAGGTAGTGCTACCTGCTGTCTATAACACTGCTACCCAGACACAGGGAGGATGTCGACCATACTGGAAAGGTAATGGGACCACGCCAACATGATGTAGGGATTTATAGTAGTGGGTTGCCATGACAGTGGTAACTGGAAGTACTACACAGCATGCTGGATGCAGGTAGCAAGTGGAGGATACTGATTGGTGCAGAGGCCATCACCTGATCATGTGCATCACCTACAAAATCCATGCTGCAATCTATTCAAAGCAGCTCAATCCATTTACTGGAGAGAGAAAGAGAAAGAGAGAGTGTGGGTGAGAGAGAGATAGGAAGAAAGAAGGAAAGAAAGAAAGCTAAAGGCCAAGCCAAAGGCAAAGGAAAAACAAACAAAAAAAAAAACAACACAAAAAAAAATCTAAGCAAGCTAACCAGAACAGATTCCTACAACAGGTATGGGAAGTATATATGCATGTAATTGACTGTAGTACTTGGTCCATAATAATGGGATAGATGATATGGAATGATTTCAATGTGCCATCAGGTGTTGTTGTTGTAATGATGTTCAGCTGAACAACTGTTATGGAGAATAGTGTCTGTCCCTGTGGGTAGTGGGACATACCCATCAACTGTGCAGAGCAGCACTGACTGACAAGATGTAAGCCATCATAGTGTGTGTTGTGTAATGCAAAACATGTATATTACTGTGGCCAATAGCTGGTGGTGGAAGTAATGCCATAATGATGGACACGTGAGTTCCAGAGCCCACCACTTGCAGTACACTCAAGTTAATGTGTAATGTAGCATGCTAAAATGCCATAGGTGTGTAATAGGCTTACCTGCTATCTGTCCCTATATATACTCCCCTAATGTTAGGCTGTGTCCATATGTAGCACCTGTCTATATCTACACACACACACACACACACACACACACACACACACACACACACACACACACACATATATATATATATATATATATATATATATATATATATATATGTGTATATACATGTGTCTGTCTACATATATACAAACACAGACACACACATATGTATATAAATACATGCCCCCTATTTTTCCATCACAGTGCTGCATGTTATGTGTGAGGGAACATCACACATATCAATACACTCACACACACACACACACACACACACACACACACACACACATATATATATATATATATATATATATATATATATATATATATATATATATATGGGTCCCATTTATTTGATTGACTTACATTTGGTCGAAAATGATTTCAGGCAGCACACTTCACTGAAGCTCATTTCACTGAAAGCTCGTTTGGTCAAATCACATTTGGTCGAAAATGAAATATAGCCCCTACTCCTCTGCAGTGTGACCTTGGAGTGAGAATATTAATTAAGGGGTGGTGTGTGGGGCACAGCCCCCCACAATGGGGGTTGTTGGGGGTGTAGCCCCCCCCCACACATTTTGCAAATAGTTTTTACTGAACATGTATATATGAATAACTTTTTAATGGATACACCTTCGTATAACAGTGAATAGACTACAATTATGTGGAGGGGTTACGCCCCAGACACACCTCATTGTGGGGGGCTGTGCCCCCCCACACCCCTCTTCATCGGTTCATAGGTTCATAGGCTAGTACTAGGCTAACTGCCCTTGCGAGCCATTTTAAGCCTAGCCAGTTATCCCCTGTGAGATTCAAACCCTGTACCTTGTGTTTGTAAGGCAAACACCTTAACCAAGGTTGCACTGCAGTGGGGTAGGGGCTATATTCCATTTTTGACCAAATGAGCGTTCAGTGAAATTAGCTTTTAGTGAAGTGTGCTGCCTGAAATAATTTTCGACCAAATGCGAGTCGACCAAATAAAGTAGACCCATAGATATCTATATATATATGTATATATATATATATACATATATATATATATATATATATATTTATATATATATATATATATATATATATATATATATATATATATATATATATATATATATATATATATATATATATATATATATATATATATATATGTGTGTGTGTGTGTGTGTGTGTGTGTGTGTGTGTACAGCAATAAGTGTGTACAACATGGACGGTTATGTCATGTGTGAACCCCTTATTGGGACCACATTGCCCTTGACTGTGAAGATGGGATTGGGAATTTGGGGAAGGATAGCAGGTATATTTGTGGAGGTGGGTTGGGTTGGTAAATAGAGAAGATAGCCTACAGGGATGGTATATGACACATGTGGTAAACACCCTGGATGGTGAGTGTCGTTTATGATATGGAAGCCCCATGTGCCCCCATATGGAAACAATGGGAACAAGGCCCCACCCATTGCCAGTCACAACAGCAGCTTCATGGCCCTGAAGGTGCCTGGGCTGCAAACTAAGCAGGAGGAGCATGTGGATCCTGTGATTGTGTACTGAGGGCCTCAATGTGCTGTAGCACCACACCCTGGACCTGACATCGGGGTGACAGGATCATGCCTGTGTGTGCCCCTGGGGGAGAACACCATCCCCTGAGGTGGTTCCACCTGACGTTAGTGCAGGACCAGTAGATGAGGATGCCCCGTGTGGTACAATACGATATATGTCCCAATAGTAGGTAAGCTGTAGCCATACGTATTGTGTTGTGTGAACAGTTTGTTGTTGCAGACATGGTGGGGGGGAGACAGAGATGTGTATTATGAACTATGGTAACCTTGCTGCATGAGTTGCTCAGACCTGTTTCCATATTTATATCTTTCAGGCAAGATGTCACATGGCAGACTACCTGTCTATTCAGCAGACGAAAATGATGTCATCATCACATACCTGGTACAGTACTACCAGGTACTGTTTGGCAGAACACCCCATGAGCAGCAGGACCGGACCACCCTGTGGAGCGATCTAGTCCACAGGGTCAATGATGTCGGCCAGCATAACCATAGGTTTGAGAAGGTCCGGCATCATTGTAGCGACCTGCTTCACAATGCCCGTCAGCATGCTGCTGCAGTCCAGGGGGATCACCTGGCAACAGTGGGGGTCATGCCACCCATCCCCCCTGACACATGTGGAGGAGCTCCTCGCCAGCCTCATGGCACCTGCCCACCTGCACACACAACTGGTGGAGAGTATAGTGGAGGTGGGTGTTACCCACACACTGGCAGAGGAGCATGCAGCTAAGGCCACAGGGCACATCAGTAGACAACTGTTGCATATCCATCTGCATCCGTACAGGTAGTTCATGCATATGTGAGATGACATATATATATATATAGTCTGTTGCTGCATAGTAGTAATAAACAGATGTGCATAAGCTGCAGTATTGTGGGCTTGTACTGTTGATGTACTGTAATGCTGCACCCACTCTGTACCAATGCCACAGCTGTGGCAACTGACATCACATCTCTCACACACTTATGTAGGTCCCTCTGGTATACCTCAAAAGGCAGCAGCCTGTCGCTGGTGAGTATGGTTTATGTTCATGCTTGCCAATACACCAGTCATGTTATGGGAATGGTATATTCCATGCACACTTCTAACACACCTACCCATAATGCATGCTGTACATGTTCACATAATGTTGCTGTTAACTGCACTGCATCATACTGGTGACCATGATGGTATATCTGAAGGGTATATCAGACAACTGCAGTATAACTAACATCCTGTCATTGCAAAATGTGTCCACAGAGATGAACATAATGGTGGGACAAATGGCCTACAGTAGGAACATGTGTGAAACATCACTCTTATACAGTGCTACAGCAGTGTATATACCAGTATTACAATGGCAACTATTACAGATCTACACTACGGCATATCATAATACTGTGGTCCACAACCCTTAAAACCTGCAATGCGGTCCCAACAAGAGCAATGAGTGTGTAATATGGAATCGTAGGTTAGGGCAGCAAATATGGGGAATACATACCTTCACAAACACTGGAAGCATATGTGTGCACACACTCCAAATAAAATATAGTGGAAGCAGCTGTTGAGGTACTGAATGCATGCATTTGTCATGGAAATGCACCTTTCAGCAAGTACACATCCCCAATGTCACAACACGTATTGATCTGCTGTCCAAGATGTTTGGAAAGGAAATGTGCACACTTACCTGCAACAGAGGCAGCCGTGGCTTGCCCACATCTTACATGACATGGCATGGGCCCCATACCCAACAGGTAGCACCCATGAGCTGGACATGTAGCCATACCTTACCATTGCATATACCATATAAACAGTGCAGACAGTCATTTATGTGGCAAGGATGTATGGGACAGGAATGATGTAGGAAATAAACAGATGGCCATCCAAGACAGATGATGTCACATGTAGCAAACTGGTCAGGTGGGCTGCCTAGTAACATGCCACAACACTGACGGTGTTTCAGGAATGTCTAGCAAGTACTTTCTGTGCAGTACCCATGTCAGCAATTGCCTGGACTCTGCAAATGTTTGGCTTATGGGTTAGGGTAATTGGATGTGACAGTTGTACCACAGGAAACATCAGCCAGGCCTCTCTACAGGTAGTGTATGCATAACAGAAGAGGTCCCCAAAAGTCATGCGTTGCAATGTGTACTGGTGTACCATGACCACATTGAAAACCTACAGACAGTATCATGTAAGATACATGTGCTGCACAACCAATGCCTCACCCAACCTCAGGCCCACCATCCCCATCTGTACTGTGCCGGTGCCAGTGTACACCTGTATTTTTGCCATTCATTAGCTGGCACTAGGCTGTTACATGAGGTATTCAGTGTTTGCGACACTGCAAACTGACACACACATGTGTAGGCCATAGTTGTCAAGCATCTGCAAAAAGGCTGAAGGTAGGGAGGAGGTGTCACCAGGACACATCAGTGCACTGCAGCAGGGATCCTAAGGATGCTACAGATGGCTGTATCTGCACACAGTCAGGGTCAGGAACTGTGGCAGATGTAACCCTGACTCCACAGCAATAGTGACGGCAGTGTGTAAACTCCAAGGGATGTGCACATATGTTGACCTCACAATCATGCAGATTTGGGGGACATGTGTAGGGCAGACTGACCATATATTGCCAAATGCAGATGGCCCATGCTAGTATACCCCTGCAAGGAATAGTGAATGCTGTAGTACACATAACAGTAGGTGCAACAAACTGTCATGATAACGGCATGCACAGATATGCACCCACGAAGTGTATGCATCCAGGTCAGCATCAGCACAACTAACACATTTGTTAGACACTGCATTCGATTGTACAGGACATATGTCACATATCAGGCTCATGTAATATTAACTTATGCAGTGATGTGGTCCCATGGCATATCAACAAAAAGGGTGTCATATCAATAAGGGTGTGTACATTCTCCATAGCCATGAAGGTTTGACGGTTGTCAGTGTAATAGTATCTTATCGGTCATACATGCACCGCTGATGTTGACATCTGTAAATCAGATATCAGGTATTCACAAATGACATCTGTCCACATATCATCCCAGGTATGTGTCGGACAAACACATAGGGGCTGTGAGCATTAAAGCAGACATAACTGACACAGTAATGCACATTCAGCAATGGTGTGTACACCTGTGAGGTATGGTGCACACTACATGGCAGGGTGCAGAACAGATGCACCCCAATACTATGTACATGGGTGCAGTGTTTTCCAGGGGAAGGGGCATCACCTACTAACACAGCCCATGGATCACGCACATGTATACTATTGCTAGCATGGATTGACTATAGCTGCACTGCATGCTGTTGAGTACCATATGTTATGCATGTTGATAGATGGGTAACGGGAAGTCTGTGTGTACTATCTTTGTGCAACCTCACCTGTAGGTGTGTGTGTGTGTGTGTGTGTGTGTGTGTGTGTGTGTGTGTGTGTGGGGGGGTATTTTGTCTGTAAGTGCAATCTGGTGGAGTGGAGGGAGGTTGATGCATGTAGGATGTGTGTGTGCATGTGTGTGTGTGTTTGTGTGGGTGTCCATGTATTCACATGTGTGATTGTGGGGTTGTTCATATGTCAGTACTTCCCTTTGGAATTGTGCAGTACATGGACATGGACTGACACATGAGACACCAGGAATACTTGTTTGATATGTTATCCCAGGACAGCTGATAGTATAATAAGGTCTGTAGCATGGAACATGCATTGGGAGGAACACCAGCTATACAGTTAAAATTGCAATCAGCAGAAAGGTGAACTGCTACCTACGTATGCAGCACTACAGATGCACTGGGGAATTTCTAGACAACACCAGGGAGTGTATCCATATATTACTGCTGTCCACATAATAAGTTGACTGAGCAACAGATCTTGCATCTACTGAGCAATAGTTACGTATGACACTCCAGTCTGTGACATTATTGAGTGACCGTAGTAGCCCCTAACATATGGGGGCCATGCTTACAATGTCTGGACATACCCAGGGTGAACACTGGATGACAGCAGTGAGTCCTTGCAAACCCTACTTCAATCAAGTCAAAGAGCTAATGGAGTAACAGGTCTTGTGTTGTGATCACTTGTGTAGGCATTTAGAAGAATGATATGTTAATGAGTGGTATTAATGAGTGTATGTTTCCAAGTGTGATGCAGGATGGGGAACTTACGTGAATAAACTTGGGACAGTCTGTAAACTCAGGGACAGTTAGGTATTATGGTGAAATTTCAGGGTGTGTGTGTGTGTGTGTGTGTGTGTGTGTGTGTGTGTGTGTGTGTGTGTGTGTGTGTGTGTGTGTGTGTGTATATGTGTGTATATGTGTGTGTATGTGTGTGTGTATATATGTGTGTGTACTGTTATGCAATGCCAGACAGGTCTTAAAGTGCATTTCTTGTTTTCCCCTCACAGGTGGCGAGGTGTGTCAGGGTTCTTCCTGCATGCGATCTGATGTTGCTGTCCTTACAGACACTGAAAATGATGATAGGTGTGTTGAGGCACATGCAAGGTTGTCAGAGGCCAAAACTGTGCCATCGTTTGACATCTGCCTGTTATCCACCCCATCCCCACACACAGTCACAGTGCCTATAGATACCACATCACCAGTTTCCATAGCAGAGAGACAGTTGGTGGTTGGTGGCAGTGCACAAGAGAGTGTGGTATCTATGGCTGCTGTTTCTGGACACAGCAGGCATAGCTGGATGTCTGGCAGGGCACCACATAGGCAGGTGTACCAGGGTGATCATTGGAGGGACACTGGTCATCATGCCCATGGCAGAAGTGCCGCAACTTGTACCAACAGACATATGTTTCAGAATGTCATGGGGGTGCAGACACATATGGAGTTGTACACCAGACAAGGTCTGAGGCTGCAGAGGGCTGCATTCTCATCTGTAAGTGACAACATTCATGAACTTGCAGGTGCCCTTCGTGATTATACAGAGATCATAGATAAATGGTTGAGTGAGATGGTGGGCCTCATCGACCATGGATTGTCTGTGCTAGAACATGTGGTGGGAGTGGGGTGATGGCCGCGTGGACGTAGGTCAGCAACACCAACATCTGGCAGGCGATGTGGACATGCAAGGACACCAGGTTGCTCCTGTAGTGGCACTACCAGCCTCAGCACTGCAGGAGTGGTGCTGTCCACACCACACCACAGCAGGCCACGTGCACATGGCCCTGACCAGTTCCAAGAAGGACCTGGTTCCAGTGGACATATGTCATCATCAGGGGACAGTAGCCCATCGAGGCCTGTACCTGGATGTGCCCATTGAACCCCTGGCAGGCACAGTCCACGTGTCCATGGCCGGAGGTGGTGAACTGCACACCGTGCCTGGTATGGTCTGCAGCTGTCCAAGAAACACCTGTATAGGGCAGCCACATGGCAGAACTGTGTGCATGCATACCCACACATTATACAAACACACCTACGGCAACCCCATACCTACACACACCACATACACCATGCCCATATCAGCAACTTAAACCCCTCACCCACACACACAGTGTTAAATGTATGGCCCACCCTAGGTCTCTGGAAAACCAACCACACACCCTGTGCATATGATGATACCTGTGCCACATCCCTGTCATCCATAACATCGATGCAGGGACAGGCTAATATGGTTCTGGTGCACACACTGACTCTACTACAGTGTACCAATGTACTGCTGAGTAACATGTTGTCAGCAGTACTGTTTAATGCTTCCATGTCAGGTAGTGTAGCTGTCCAGCCATGATGCATTATAGCTTTTAGTAACACTGAGTGAATGTGGTCTCCATAATGTTATCCATTTGTGTTGTAGGTGTATATGTGTCAGCAGGAGGATGGTCTGCTGTCATATCTCACAATGGGTATGGCACTGTGGTGACACCATGGCTGTGCCATTTTCTGGGTACAGTTGAACACATGTCACAGGTCCGTATAACAATTACTGTTTGTGCCACATGGACAGGTGACCCCCTGGGACATGTATATTCAGCAACCTGAAGTATATCCCTCAACATGCACACACACTCTTACTTGGCAACACTGGGACTAGACACCTACCTAGGTATGTAGTGCTACTGATGTGTGTGGCCTTAATTCCACACACCACACAGCATTTAGGATGAGGTGTGTTCCAGGTTACATGCAGAACATCCCCAGGCATGTACAGTATGGTAATGGGGGATGTAATGGCTGTATATGGACAATACATAGTGTGACATACCATCATATACACATTAACAGACACATAACAGGCAGACACACATCGAGAGACCTGGGCCTATCAGTGCTAACTACCTTGTTAGTGTGTCCAATGTGTTATAGGTAGGCTGTACACAGCACATGCATAACTGGGCTGGATTGTGTTATCAGTTACCTGTATGGTTGATTTTGACAGCGGTCAGCATACAGTGGTACATGGGACATGTACCTGGGGTATCATGGTGTAATGACAGTGTACACAGCACCCACACCCCACTATGGATATTTTAGGCACTGCAACCCATGATGACACTCTGACATACCCATCATCACACATTGACCAGGACTGCAATACAACCCATTGTCCATCACAAGAGTGGTACTACAGGGATATGCATCTAATGCACATGCCACAGGCATAGTAGGGTGATACATTGCCATGTCTCTCCTATGGGCAGCAACATCACTATCTGTAATACTGTGTGGCAAGCCATATTGTAATAGGAGTATGTGGTCTCGGAATGCTGTTCCCCACATATATACACACATGCACACATACACACACTTGCCAGAACACAGTGGGTATTCCATGCCTATCAATCCATTTGTACAACAGTGTTGTGCTGGTACTGCAAGGCTCATGTAGCCTTTAGGGAGTACATGTAATGTCTGGTGCAGCAGCAGCCACATCTAACTATGACAATGGGTGTTGCTTTGTGTGTGAAGGGTCTCATGGTATTCTCAACTACAGGTGTACTAACACACAGACACTGATATCCTCAGTAATGCAAATGTACACATTTGTCAGTACTGGGGTGCATCGCTGCAGGTGGTCATAGGTGTGTACCTGGCTATTGTCCATGGAGATATGGGAAGTGTAGGGGATGTGTGTACAGTGGTATCATGCCACCTGCCATGTGCCAGCAGGCAATCTACCTACAGACACCACTGTGGTGACCCTCAGCGTGAGAATAACATGCATCAGCCGATCCTCTGGGTCCCTCCTGCAAATGACCGTGAGGTGATCCAGTTGACATGTATGCAACATGTATTACAAAACATGGTTAGTATCTGTGTTGGAGACCTGTACCCAAGCATGTTCTGTTGACTGTGGTAGTGTAGTGGAGTTACCCATGGCATGTGGTGCTTACAGGGTGTTTTGTCCTATGTGTCAGTTATAACACAGCTGGGCAGACATGTCAGTGTCAGTCAAGCATAGGTTGCCTGTAAGTATCCAAGCTGGATACCTGACATCTTCTCATCTGTACAGGTACTGACAGACATCAACTTGCCAACTAGCTATGCAGTAGGATGAATGTTTGACAGATAGACATCTGACACCAATATGTATGCCATTACTACATGTTGGCAGCTCTCACTGACATGTGCTATACAGACAGTAGTCTACAGTTAATTTCCACATGTCAGATCATTATCCAGTAGAAAATATGTACTGTGACACAGCTCACACACCAGGAACATGACAGTGAGGACTCAGAGTCCATCTATGCATGCAGGGGTGCTTGTTGCCAGTACTACAATTAGCAATCTACTCTTGCTTGGGAAAGCACTGTCAATAGTAGTAACAGCATGATACACTACGTGCCAGTGTGATGGCACATAACCTGGGATACTACCCTTGTATGTAACACATTCACATGGATAACCCTTGCTACTGTACTGACAGCACATAGACGGATGTTTTGTACATGGCATCATATACATCTATTACAGATGTCATTACCCTGCTATGTTATCAGACTGGGATGTGAGCACTGATTACCAGGGCTGAGCCATGCTTATCAGATGTCAGCATTGCTGCAATATAACAGCTAAGCAGATTTGTGCACTGGTAAGTGAAGCCTACACATATAACCATACGTTAGAACCACTTAGCTTCATGCAAACCCACACAATCCAGCTTAAAGCTGCTCAAAACTGCCTTAACCACTCTGCATCCAACATCCCTTGTTCTACCCAGCAAGAAAATAGACAGCCCTTGCAGGTTGTGAACCCAGGACCCGGTACACTAGTCACAACAGTTAACCACTATGCCATGACAGCAGTGAAGACAGTTGTATTTCCAATACATCTGTCAGTAGACATACTGAATAGTATTGAACAATCACTGTGACGTCTACAATTGTATAGTACATGTTAATGATATTACTGTTGCATCACATATGTTATTATATCTAAATATACACATATCAGATACATACGGTGTGATACATCTGGGAAGGTGTACACAACAGTACTGTTTACATATGGCAAGGATATTGATATATACATATACTTATGTAGATATATGTCTACATGTGCATACACATATATTCATATATATGCATTTATGCACATCTGTATAGTGCATCATATATATGGCCATTTATAGAGCTCTCTCTCTCTCTCTCTCTCTCTCTCTCTCTATATATATATATATATATATATATATATATATACATGTACAGATATATCTGTTTATGTTGATATATATGTAGTTAACTATATGTGTATATATATCTATACAGGTATATCTATTTTTGTCGATATATATGTAGATATCTATAACTATATGTGCATATCTATCTGTATATGTGTAGACATATATAGATGTGCATATGTATAGTATATGTGTTTGTATATGTATATATATGTACATATATATATATATATATATATATATATATATATATATATATATATATATATATATATATATATATATATATATATATATATATATATATATGTATATATATATATATATATATATATATATATATATATATATATATATATATATATATATATATACATATATATATATATATATATATATATATATATATATATATATATATATATATATATATATATATATATATATATATATATATATATATATATATATATATATATATATATATTTATATATATAATATTTATATATATATATAGATATATATATATACATATATTTTTATATATATGTATATATATATTTATATATATATATATATATATATATATATATATATATATATATATATATATATATATATATATATATATATATATATATATATATGTGTATATATATGTTTACCATATGTCCAGAACATGGAGTGTAGTCCTACCTCAGCACCAATAGTCTCAACTTCTTAGTGCAAGGGGATGTCATGTATGTATTGCAGGTATGTATTTAGACTGTTGCTACAGAAACAGGGGTTGTCTTAACAGACATGTGTGTGGGAGGTCACATCTGCTATTGACATGTACACCATCGGTTACGTACAGACATCCTAAGGACATCATAGTACAGTATCACTGATAGCACAGTTATGATCCTGTGGACTACAGCAGAGATATGACCAATATATGCAGACAGTCTGGCACTCTCTGGTCAGTCCAAAGGTATACACAGATCCCCTTCATGTGAGACATGTGGACTAAGCCTGACAATGTGGATGTTAACAGCCATGTTCATGGGTATATCACGTAAATATTGGACTGCATATGCCCACACAGATTATGTATTCACACACTCCTGTCTGTCCTGACACATAATAACTGGTGGTGCATAGATCACATGGCCACATACTACCCAGTAGTTAGTGACATTCATCTGTACAGAATCCCACTGCTTTGTCAGAAATACACAACAGTTATGGTGGCCCGGCAGCAGTACTTCTTGCAAATATCTGGACATAACATCACACTGTGTAATTACACTAAGCTGCTAGACATGTAACAAAGCACTGTGCAAACTACACGCAGACTGCAACAACACTGGCCTAAATTTCAAATGGGGGAATAAACATGTACCTGCAAATATAGCAGGCTCTACAGACATGTCACAGCACAGAGTAGCAGACACCTGTGTGAAAGTGCATACCCATAACCAATGTGAACACAGTCACAGCCACATATGTTACGCAAGCTTAATATTACACTATATGGACGGTCTGATCAACACCATCCTGATATGTGCCACTCACACACTAACCCTACATATACTGGGTAACAACACAGTATGGTCCAATGCCTGTCTGTGGTATGAGACACGTGTGTGCTTGGCCCTACAAACATGTGAGCCGATAAGGTACCATACACTGGAGCAGCATGTAACATCAGATAGAACAGGACAAAGAACAATTACATCTACCACAGTCTGTACACAGGCCAAGGTACATATTCGCAATGCACATACTGTTGACAGTCACCATAAGTACACAGACCCCACTACTGTGCACACAACCACAGAATGACCAGGTTATGTCCTCAGAAATATCCCCTACTATAAATAACATGTCTAGCAGTCTGATATCTGATGGCTTGTTATCAGGTATGATTTCAGTAAATAATGGTGTACAGAACATATGCACTTCTTACTGCATGACATATGTACAAAGGTTGACAGACTTGTGGCTGGAGCCACAAACACTGGGGCAATATTGGCATGTTGCTGTGATACCCTCATACATTTACTGTTGTAACAGGGTTTGTTGTGACATATGTCCTATGAGGGATATGAAGTCAGTAACTGTCATGGCTGTCACCATGCACTGACTGCAATCCTCAGACTATGATTCTGAAGTTCTAAGATAGGTGATCTGTGAGTAACACAAGAAACATAAGACTCCAAACACAGCCCAGTCTGCAGATAACCCTACAGGTAGGTGTTTCCTCAAACACATAACACTGTCATGACAGGTATTAAATCATGTAGACCAGCCATATCCACACAAACCCTGTTAAACCAACATTACTCCAAATGCAAATGAACAACACTTAAATTCTGCAGTCATGTCTGGAAAACTCCCCTCCTGTTTGTTGGCCTGTCTCCACAGAGTATGTTAGCGGTATATCCCAATACCATCTGTGATGCTGTTTACCAAACACCTACATGAGGTCCTGCTCTCAGTGAATGAAAAGGCCCAACACCCACATGATGTTCCTAAGTATAGGACTGTGTTTCCATGCAATTGGCTATGGGAATGTTACCACAGCTGTTCCACATGCGATCAGCTAATGGGGGACTGCAATTTGTGCAGAGGCCATTAGCTGATCATGAGCATCACTTACAAAACACAAGCTGCTGCCTAAACAAAGCAGGTGTACTTCTCCACATCCACCAGAGAGGATGTGAGAGAGACAGACAGATACAAAGTAAGACAGGAGGGGGTGGGAGGTTACAAACCCCTGCCTGACTATGCATTGCTATCACATGTCTATGCAGATATTGCATGCGCCAGAGCTCTTACACGTTGAGGAGCTGTCTGAAGCTATATATGTTGGTGAGTGACATCTGTAACAGTGATAAAGGAGGGATAAGGTAGGTGTAGTACACGTGCCTGCCCACAAACAGGTGTCAACGTCAACTCACCCACATTCTCTCAGGGACTCACACACATTATCACAATTGGCAGGGTTAGGATTAGACTTCCTAACTAGCTAGTTTGCCACACTACAGTTATATGCAGGTATCACATGCACCACAGGGGTTATCAGGAGGATATATGGGCAAAGGGTATGTGAAGGTGTCTGACATCAGAAGGCATGCTTCAGTAGGCCAATGGGAGGTGTAGTGAGTGTGAATGGCGTCCAAATCATTATGCTCCATACACACACACACACCCACACACACCCGCACACACACACACACACACACACACACACACACACACACACACACACACACACACACACACACACACACACACACAGGTTGCCAGTACTGACATGCATGGGTGCATTGCTTCACAGGTGTGTAGTGGTTGACTGTGCCAAAAGGCTGTACAAGGCTAGTAAAGGGTATACCTTGGCATCAGGCCACATGAAAATGTTCTGCAGTGTGGATCAGAGGTGTAGTGTCTGGATTGGCCCACGCAGGCGGGTATTGTATTTACCATCCAGTCATCTGGGTTACTATAGTGGGTGGCCAGTGCTGTGCAATAATTGTCATGTATGTGTTCTATAGTCCATGACATGAATATGCACACATCCCACATGCATGTTCTGTGACATGTGGAAGTGTACCTGGGGTGTCTGGGGCATGTTGTGTACACAGATTGTTATCATCAGATGTCCCATTCCTGGCCTCATGAGGTGGGAACTGGCAATGGACACCAAGATGACCCTGTACCTACATTGACAGCATGATACCTGGTGTCAGTGACATCTGTCCATACAGGGCATGTGTATAAGGCATGGTATGTCCTTTGTGGGTTATGTTTGCTGGCACTACAGTTGTTGCAGTTGTCCAGTGGAGAACATAGTGAAGCAGCACTGTATGCAATTATGTGCCTATTGTATTGATGGGACAGGGTGCCATGCCCTCTGTAGTCCACTGCAATCACACCATGGTTATTATCTGTGGGCAATATGCAGGGAACTACCAACATAGTGGTTGTTGCCTTGCCGAGTGTGTTTGTATATGAAACATGGGTTGAGAGTGTTCTCTGGGTAATACAAGGGTTGCCTAAATTGTTTGCCAGGCCTTGATGTCACATGTAGGGGTATGAATTGTCAACCCCAGCCTCTCTTAAGTTTGACATCAGTTATCCTTGTAAGGTGGACATTGTGACATATAATAGGCCCACCATATAAGAAATTTGCAAAACCCGCTCCACAATGAGTCCAGTTGTTAAACACTCACACACACAGGATACGAATGACAAACACACACACACACACACACACACACACACACACACACACACACACACACACACACACACACACACACACACACACCAAGTCTCACAGTTGCCTTGTCTGGGATTGGAACTCCTACCTAACTAGTACAGCACACTACAACATTACACAATTATAGGATGCGCCACGAAGATGAATGGGCTACCCCTTCACCAAAGCTGTATTTCAAAGTGAATGACATCAGCAGGCTTGCCAAAGAAGGACAATGGAGGTTGTAGTGACTGTGAATGGCCTCAAAAGCATTGCTCCCTACTCCGACAAACAAACATCCACACTTAACATGTCTGGGAATAGAACTCCTACCTAGAATATCACACTACAGCATTACGCACTTAATGAATGCACCACAGAGATTACTGGGCTATTCTTTCCACAAAGGTGTATTTCAAAGTGAATGACATCAGCAGGTTTGCCAAAGAAGGGCAATGAAGGGTGTAGTGACTGTGAATGGCCTCAAAAGCATTGCTTCCTACACAGACAAACAAATGCACACACAAACATCCATACTTGCCATGCCTGGCAATATAACTACTACCAAACTAATTTATCTCACTACAGCATTATGCAGGTATAGGACCCACTGCAGAAATTACTGGGCTACTTATTCCCAAAAGGTGTATTTCAAATTGAATGACATCAGCAGGCTTGCCAAAGAAGGGCAATGGAGGCTGTAGTGACTGTGAATGGCCTCAAAACAAATTACTCCCTACACAGACAAACACACACACAAACATCCACACTTGCCATGTCTGGGAATAGATACCCTATCTAACTAGTTTATCACCCCATTATGCCATTATAGGAAGTGCCACAGAGATTACTGGGCTACTCTTTCCCAAAATGTGTATTTCAAAGTGAATGACATCAGCAGGCTTGTCAATGAAGGGCAATGGGGGTTGTAGTGACTGTGAATGGCCTCAAAAGCATTGCTATATACACAGACAAACAAACACACACACTTGCCATGTTTGGGATTAGAACTCCTTCCTAACTAGTTTATCACATTACAGCATTACACAATTATAGGACATGCCACAGAGATTACTGGGCTAGGTTTTCCCCAAAGGTGTATTTCAAAGTGAATGACATCAGCAGGCTTGCCAATAAAGGGTAACGGAGGTTGTAGTGACTGTGAATGGCCTCAAAAGCATTGCTGCCTACACAGACAAACAAACACACACGTAAACATCCACACTTGCCATGTTTGGGAATAGAACTCCTATCTAACTAGTTTATCACACTACAGCATTACACAGTTATAGGACGTGCCACAGGGATTGCTGGGTTATTCCTTCCCCAAAGGTGTATTTCAAAGTGAATGACATCAGCAACCTTGCCAAGGTTGGGCAATGGAAAGTGTAGTTCATAGGTTCATAGGGTCATATGTTGATACTAGGCTATCTGCCCTAGGGTCTATACATGGCTAGACATTACAATCCCCTGGCTATGACTTTCCACAATATTTACTTCCCTGCAGCCCTGTCTAGCAGGGCAGCTGACATGATCCCCAGGGTAAATATCCTATCTCCCATCCAATTGTTCAGGTTCCTTTTGAGAGGGCCAAAGAGGCACTCTGCTTGACATGTATGGGCAGTATATTCCAGAGTCTGGGGAGTCTCTGGGTCAGGAAAACATCCCTCCTGCATGTATTCATCATTGTGGTGACAGGATTTGTATGACTGGAGCATGTGGCTGTGAGGGTTTGGAATTCTCTAAGTGTAGCATGTCCAACAGCTGTGGGTTTGACATGGCATGGTATGTTAAGCAGAGATCGCCTCTGAAAACACAATATGTGACAGAGTATAGCTGGATGATTTTCAGATGGTCAGCATAGCGCATCTGGTTTAGGCCTGTGGTCATTTCATGAGGTATGTCTGCAGCTTCTCTATTTGTTGCAGATGTCTTGTGAGGTACATACATAATGGGCAATTATAGTCTGTACTGGGTCTACTGAGAGATGCCTACAGTGGGTAAATGACCTCCTTTTCCTGGGTGTAAAGCTCATAGTGGGAGGTGAGCCACATAGGTGGGTTTCCTGACTGTTGTGGTGATGTGGTTATCAAAGGTGAGACCACTGTCCACCTGTGTCCCTAAGTCTGTTATCACACTTTAGGTGTTTTGTGTACTGCCACCTATGTGGTACTTCACAGGTACATGTCCCTTCCCAATGGGGATAACTATATATTTCTTGGCATTGATCTTGAGGCCATGGCTCAGCACCAAGCATTTCTTTCTGTAAGGCCCTTCTTTAGGATATCCACATCATGTGGGGATTCAATATTGGCTCCAAGTGTGCAGTCATCTGCGACCTTTTTAGCCAGTGTCCTTTACTGTTGGACTGTACTTCAGAGCAGCAGATGCCAAACAAGGGCGGTGCCAGGAGTGAACCCTAAGGTACCCCAACTGTCACTTGTCTGGGGCTCGGGTTGGTGTCACCTACATTTACAGTGTGGGTTGTGTCAGTACAGCAGTTGGCAGCCCCATCGGGTGACATTGGGATTAATGGCCAGCTTGATACATTTATCTATGATTCCAGACAGGGTGATGGTGTCGAAGGGCTTGGCGAGGTCCAGATAGGCTGTGTGAACCACCTTACCCTCTTCCATGGCTCTGGAGATGGATTTTCAGTTGTCATTCAGGTTGAGGTGACATGATTGTCCCTTCACAAACCCAACCTGGTTAGGGTACAGTGTTTGCAGGTTGCCAATATCTTTGTTTTATTTCCATGATAATACATTCCATGGCCTTGCAGATCAGGCACATCATACTGCTGGGGTTGTACTTCCCAGGATTCAAGGTGGATCCCCCTTGTGGACTGGGAAAATTGTAGCTGTGCACCACACAGTGGGCACGAAGCCTGAGGTATGGCTATGATTAGACATGGCACGTAGGTGAGGTGCCATTTCAGTTTGTAGCTCAGGTAGTATACAGCTGGGGATGTCGACTGGTCCCATGGCTGATGTTGTAATAACTCTGTAGAGTGTGGTCTTTACCTATGTGGCCGTTATTACTGGAATATAGCAATCTATCCATTCTGAGATGGGCCCTTTGGGAGTTGGGAAGGGGTGCAGTTGGCACTGAATCGATCTGCCATGATATTGGCAATATCCCTGGGAGCAGTAAATTTAATACCATCCTGTTGTAACACACAGCAGTTCTGAGCATTGACATTTAGATTCCTCACATAGCTATGGAATGGCTTGCAGTTTTCTTTGTCATCTTTCACTATATTATGTTTGTAACTAGCTTTGGTAAATGTTTTGAGGATCTCTTCCTCTTACTGTAGCTGGTAATGGAGTATTTTGCATACTGGAAATTCCCACATTTCTACAGCAGTTTCCTCCTTTTGTTGTACAGTATGTTTATGGCAGGGGGCCACCACATTGGCTTCTTTTTCTTGGTGGGGAGCGTCTTGGTTCAATAATGGCTGGCATGATTCATGCACGAGTGGATGTGCTTGTACAGTATAATTCAGCAGTTGTCCTTTCAGTTCCCATCTGCATGGGTGTCATAATGTTAGTCACGTCTGACATGTTTAGCATGACATTGGGTTTGAAGATATGTGTTATGGAGGTTTCCTTACTGGGGTGTGGGGGAGGGATGTTGATGTTAAGGGTGATTAATTCATGGGCATACCTGACCACCGATGGGGTGACCATAAGTGTGGGGCATTGATTTCCCATGTTGGTAATGACCAGGTCTAGGATATTTGAACCCCTGGTGGAACTATGGGTTACTTCAACCAGGGCATTGGGAATTATGACTTTCGAGAGCCATTGGGCACACATGTTGGTACACAAGCAGTTTTTCCAGTTAATGGCAGGGTAGTATAAGTCACCCAGTATTAGGGTGTTTGCTTGTATCATAATATTTCACAGTATGTTTCAAAAGCTGTAGTGGGTATCATGGGGCATGGTGGGGGATCTGTAGCAAGCTATACAATTTGGAATGCAGTCTAACCTAATGTTAGTTGCACTAGGGGTATTTCAGACACATTTTGTTGGGCAAGTAGCCTGGTTTTGTGAATATCCTTGGTGAATATGGACACTCCACCTTTATTGTTTTGGTCCCGGTTTGGTGGCCAACAGGTATGGTGATAGCTGTACCTGGTATTGCAGGGGGTGCTCTCTGGAGGCTTGGATCAGTTCTCTGTTACTGCACAGTTGTCAGTGTTCTCCATTTGTAGGTGTGCGTAGTGACTGTGAATGGCCAAAAATACATTGATCTCTATACACACACAGAGTTTCACAGTTGCCATGTTAAGGAATAGAACTCCTACATAACTAGTATATAACAGTACAGCATTACACAGTTATAGGGCATGACACAGAGATTACTGAATTATGCCTTCCCCAAAGGTGTATTTCAAAGTGAATGACATCAGCAGGCTTGCCAAAGAAGGGCAATGGAGGCTGTAGTAACTGTGAATTGCCTCAAAAGCATTGCTCCCTACACAGATAAACAGACATCCACACTTGCCATGTCTGGGAATAGAACTCATACCTAGCTAGTTTATCACACTACAGCATTATGCAGTTATAGGATGCGCCACAGAGATTACTTTGCTACTCCTTCGCCAAAGGTATATTTCAAAGTGAATGACATCAGCGGGCTTGCCAAAGAAGGGCAGTGGAGGTTGTAGTGACTGTGAATGGCCTCAAAAGCATTGCTCCCTACACAGACAACACACACACTTGCCATGTCTGGGATTAGATCTCTTACCTAACTAGTACATCACACTACAGCATTATGCAGTTATAGGATGGTCCACAGAGATTAGTAGGCTACTACTTCCCCAAAGGTGTATTTCAAGGTGAAGACATCAGCAGGCTTGCCATAGTAGGGCAATGGGGAGTGCAGTGTGTGTGCATGGGCCATAACCCATTCATCTAGAGGCAGACACACAACACAAAGGCACACACAGGTTTATATTCCACAGATATGTGTATGCAGCTGCTAGATGACTACTGACTTCTACAGTCATATTACACAGTTAGCACAAGCACCACAGACACTATAGTGCTGAGGGATACCAGAGGCAAATGTCTATGGTGATTGACATTTGCACATCATGTGATTTCAGCCAATTGGATGTGTTCTGGGTGGGACAGGCCTCATGATGGAAGGCTATTTGTCACTGTCACTCTCTTCCACACATCTATGTATTTGTATTATTGGCCTTTTATAGTGTATTGTCCTTGGATATATGTGTGTATTCCTATCCAATTTGTGTGCAAAGGATGACTGGTGTGTACTGGGGAGTGTATGCACTAACATCTGCGACTGTCAGATATGTATGGTCCACTGTTGGCAGAAACAGGCTTCATTTTAAGTGTGTCAGCATACCCGGTATGACATTTCAGTATTTTGTTGTCTGAAATGGCCTTCATTTGTGGGAGCATGCCCAATATGACCTTCTGTATTGAATGTGTGAATCCATTCCAGGTAGATTGTACTCTAGTGCAGACTTTTGTGTTCTACACCTACAGATAGCAAACTGTTTCTGCAGGATATCTGTAGATTGGTTGACAAAATGGGGTCAAAATGGACAAAGGATAGTGAGTTATTGTAGGTAATTGTGTCTGTGCTGCTTCTGCTACATGGTCCTGGTGTTACCAGAGATATTTAGACATATGTGCTGTTATACATTGGGATGTTTTATGTCATCAAGTACTGTCAGGTATACATATTTGCTTGCAGTGATGTCCTGGGGAACACAGTGTGAATGCAGCTGTGTCCAGTATTGTGGTCAGCAGCCTACATATTCTTGCACAATCATGCCATTCTGGAGGGGAAGCTGCGGACACTTGCTGCTGGGTCTGTGTAAATGGTTCAACACCTTGGTACAGGGGTGACAGAGGATCCTATGCTTGTACATCCATCGATGTGACAGTATGGCCATATCCTGCTATGGCCATACCTCACAGCATTACAGATTCACACAGGTTACCCAGAGGCAGGGGTCATAATTCTGGACATTACCCCTTCACATTGTGGTTTACAAGCAGGTTTGTAGCCACCCATTCTAGTGTTTGCAGCCAGGGATAGTATGTGCACACGGCTGAATTTCAAACTTCACACACTCCATGCCGCCCATGCTCCCACCCCCCCCCATTATTCTATCCTCTTCCATACATTATGCAAACATTATCTGATATGTTCCCTATAGTTATCACCTCATCCTAGCAGTAATTTGGTGTTGGTCCACAGTTCATGCAGTAGGACATGGTGGACATGTTACTGTGATTTTTTCCAAATGGCCTTGCATTTGGATTCTGTGGACTGTGTTATGTTGTTATTTGGGAGTCCATGACATAACATAAATTGGTGGTATGGGTGAGACACAGGCCTTTGAGAGAGGACTGTATGCCATTTGTTAATGATGCAGGCCAGCTGTAGCAGGCTGTTGCATTCTGTCACTCCTACAGTCCCAGACTGCAATACACTATATTCCCCTGGGGTGACAGAGTAGGTGTGCAAGGTGTTCATGCCATTACTTTCTGTCAGTATTGATCCAATATTGTGGATGTTGGCAGGGTGCTGCATACAGCTAGGGACACACCTGCATGGGACACCTGCTCTGCATGCTGCATTCTTTCGCTATTGCCATACACAGGTGGGGGTCATATTGTACTCATTCCCAACAGCAGGGATGAGACCGGAGAGGTTCTTGTGGGTGGTGGTGGGATGAGCTGGGTGCATGTGTGCTATGGACACTACATGCATCTGACTCACAGGTATGCTTGGGGCATTCCACCTATGCTGGCTTGTGCAGGGACATCAGCTGTTTCTCAATACTTCATTCTTATGACCTTTGTGGTCTGCCAGTGCTTGGCCAGATGACGTCGGTATTCCCTACTACAAGCCCAAATAATGTGCTGCAAACCTGTATGTATAATTCCAAGGGTGTGTCCATTTGACAATTAGATATTATACACTGTCTTTCTGAGGTACTTCCACCTGTGTACTGATTATACATCATGCCATGTCCACGTTTCAGATGGTGACACATATTACTTCCAAACATTTACTATGGCTTACTGCTGGAATGTATTTTGTTGGGAAGCATTGTGTTTGACACTGCGGTTGTGAGAACTTGGCCCTGTCATCGGCAGTACTGGACAATGGCCACCAAGACAAACCTCACCATGCATACATACTGACCACTCTCACACAATATATAACACACACCAGCATAACACACACAGTCCTACATATTGCACACATGCTACAATCTATCCTGCTACCTTGGCCAGCTCGAGTAATCTGTGCTCCACTGTTATTATACCTACACATACATGTTACTACATTTCTACATAGGATTGTGGGGGACACACCTGACTGTTACTACATTTCTACATGGGATGGGAGGCACACCTGACTGTTACTACATGTTTAGATAGGATTGGGGGGCACACCTGACTGTTACTACATGTCTAGATAGGATTGGGGGGCACACCTGACTGTTACTACATTTCTACAAAGGGTTTGGGGGCACACCTGACTGTTACTACATTTCTACATAGGATTGTGGGGGGGGGACCTGACTGTGACTAAATTTCTACATAGGATTGGGGGGCACACTTGACTGTTACTACATTTCTACATAGGACTGGGGGGGACACAACTGCCTGTTACTACATTTCTACATAGGTTGTGGGGGGGCACACCTGACTTACTACATTTCTACATAGGATTGGGGGGCACACCTGTTACTACATTTCTACATAGGATTGGGGGGGGGGGCGCACCTGACTGTTACTACATTTCTACATAGGATTGTGTGGGGCACATCTGACTGTTACTCCATTTCTACATAGGATTGGGGGCACACCTGACTGTTACTACATTTCTACATAGGATTGGGGGGCACACCTGACACTTGTACACATTTGCTATGATTGTATTGGTATTTCCGGTACTCGATTTCATTCTGTATTCTAACCTATCATGCTGAATAGAGGCATATCAGTGTACTACAGGTCTTAGGTTTGATTGACCTACATTTCAGTTTCTGACTTCTTACCATTCAGAACTAACATCCCACTGCCTGACCTGTTGTAGTCTGTCTGTGTAGGTCTGGGGGGGGATGTTCTCCATAGCCATCAATCAGAGGCCTTAGCACAACCTTTGTTTGTGTTTGTCTACACCTGTCTTGCTGGCTGAGACTATTGTTGGGTATGTGAGCCTCCCTGACTGGCATGTGTGTGTCCTATGGACACACATGTGGCCCAGCACATTTCCTGCAGTGAGTTTTGTCACCTTGTCTAGTACTGGCTTCTATGGTGACACCAGTATTTGTTACAGATCTCATGCTGCCACTATTGGTGTTTACTATCTGCTGGCATCCCATTCAGCCGCCCGATTCCCTTGCATGCTCATATCCATACCACAGATACTGGTAACAACACATACTACTCCATTCGGCAATTGGTAGGAAGAGTGACTTACCTTGTGGCTGTGCCAGTACTGAGGATGGTGCTGGAGGGCTAACTATGTTGGATGTACATAGAAAACTCCCTATACATGGTTAAGCACAGGTAGTGTCATGATTGCATCCCTTGTACTGCATGTGTGAGTCAGAGAGAGGTGTCATTCCCTGGGTCCCTACCATGTCAGTGTATGTGTTGCCTCTTTGCCAAGGCTTGGGTATACTGGGCATGCCTCCTTCTGCCTCCTAGGGTAGGCTCAGGTTGTTCCTCCTCTGAGTCACTCTGTGCCTGTGCAGGCCTTGACAATGGGGGGGCCCTATGCTTAAACAGCCAAAATCGGTTAAAAATATATATATTTGGCCATTGCCATGCTTTACACATACTATACATCCTTTATTTGGAGCTGTCATGGCTCCATTTTGTAGTTTGCAAAAATGTACTCAGTTACTAAACAAGTACATTTCTGCACACTACACTAGTACTGCATGGCCAGCTGACAGCTTCCTGGATCACATATTCACCTCATTTGCATGGTTTTCACCTGCAAATGGGGTAATTTGCATACAGGAGCTGTGCCCATGCAGGAATAGTGCAGGAGCGCTCGTGCACGTCCCTGGAGCTCATTCCTGGATCGCACGGTGGCCATCTTTCCTCCAGCAGCTCCTGCCCTATTCCTGCACGCCGTGCAGAGCTTGCTGAATCTGGGGAAATGTAAGTGCAGAGAAATTTGGGAAGAAATGGAAATGAAAAAAAAAGAAGTTAAAGTGTTGTTAATGAAGAAATAAAAGAATTTTAGAGTAAAAGAGTACTGTGGAAATTAAAAAAGAATGTGATAGAAAAGAACAGAAAAGAAATGTATGTTAACATTACGATATCCTTTTATTTGGTGGATCCATGCAAAGAGTTAGAGATAGATAAGAAGAAAGCAATAATGATGAGATACAGAAATTATAAAAGAATTAAAGAATGCAATGATGTTTTTGTAGAGTTGTCCATAAGAAAATTACCAGTGGGCGCAAATATGCCATACAAGAGAAAACAGGATGGAATATGTAATAAATGTAAACTAGAAACTAGAGAACAAGTTTTTTTTTTAAATCTGAGAGAATTCTAATACTATTGAAAGAAGTATGTAAACATGATTTGATTAAAAGTTATTTAAATTTTGAAATATTAAACATGGACATGATACAGTATGGGTTTTATGTGACAAGATCTCAGAATCATCTTCTGTGCAACACGGACTATATGGAAAGAAATATTTAATAAAATTAGATACAATGGAAAATGGAGACTGATAAAAATAGTGGAAAAATATGCCCCAGCACTCAGCAAGCTCTGCACGTTGTGCAGGAATAGTGCAAGAGCTGCTGCACACAATAAGGCCGATGAGCGATCCAGGAACAAGCTCCCGGGATGTGCACGAGCGCTCCTACACTATTCCTGCATGGGCACCACTGCTATGTGCTAATTACCCCATTTGCTGGTGAAAACCATGCAAATTAGGTGAATTAGTGATCCAGGAAGCAGGCAGGCGCCTGTGCAGGAATAGTGTAACCTGCAGAAATGTATTCGGTTACTAACCGAATACATTTCTGCAGATTAAAAACGAAGGCATGACAGCTCCAAAGAAAGCATGTATTCAATGTAGTAGGTATGCCAATGGCCAAAAATATGGCCATTGGCATGGGAAATAGTTGCAAAATTATAAAAAAATAACTTTTTTTTTTTTGGCCGATTTCAGTCGTTTAAGCATAGGGCAGAGTTGCGCAAATGGGATCGGCCTGAAAATATGAAAAATTGTTGGAACTCAGCATTTTGCCATGATAGTTAATGGCATGCATAAGACAACAATACCAGGGATTAGTAGTTGCTAAGGGAGAAGGCCCAGTGTGAGTGTGGTAACTATGAATTAGCATTCTGTTTTATGCAATGACGGGATCGATACTGAATCACAGAATTCCTCTCAGTGTTAGCTTGCACCCAACCATGTAGGTGCAGCAACACCATGGTATAAGAGGTAAATGACCTCATAAGGGGGAGTGTCATGCATGCTGTAAGCTTATTGGAGCTCTGTGGCCCGTGTTTGTCCTTAGCTAAGCACAGCTAAGCAAGGGGGTGTGTCTGAGGCTGCCTAGCAGTGTTTACATTGCCTAAATTGGTGTGCACTCCGTGTACCAAGTTTTAAACCAAAAAAAAAAAAAAACAGGAAATACCAGCTCTGATCAGATCTGAGCACTGGGTATCTGAGGCGTGCCTCGGGGCTTAAATGGGAAGGCAATGGGAAGGGAAAACAGCAGTAGGAAGGCAATCAAGGAGAATGTGCATAGCTGGCAGGTGAAATGTATCAGAATCAGCCAATTACACAGGCAGCAGCCCAGCACACTACTATAATCCATGCAAACACCTTTCACTCTGTTTTTTTCCCACAAACTCTACAGCACCGATGTACACAGACGGGGAAATTTTACCTGACAAAACTAACAAAATGTTAGGGGCTGCTGTTGCTTTCATACATCAATATGTGGAAGAGACTGAGCATTGTGAGGATGTGAATGCTGATGACCAACCAACAGTGAGGAGGAGGAGAAAAGTGTAGAGACCCAGGGTAACCTACAAGGGGCTACATGAGGTGGAGATAGTGGGGTGCTATAGGGTGGACAGGGACATTTTACAGCAAATTGTTGAGCTGTGCCGACCATGCCTCACACACAGAACCAACAGAGGGGAACCCATCCCATATGGCTACCTAGTGGGGGATACTGGTTACGCACTGGAGCCGTGGCTGATGACACCCATCAGAAATGCACACATACCTGAACAAGAACTCCATATTGAGGTACACGCACAAACCAGAATCATAATAGAATGTGTGTTTGGTATGCTCAAGTCATGGTTCCGGTGCCTGGACATATCCGGTGGAGCCTTGCAGTACTCTCCAGCTACGTGTACACAAATGTTCATTGTATGTGCCATGCTACACAATATGATCCTGTGGAAAAAGATGCAGCAGGAACAGCATGGGGCAAGGCCACACAGCTCCCCACCATTGCCAATTCCATCACAGGCACAGAGGGACTCAGAGGAGGAACAACCTGAACCTGCCCATGTGGGCAGAAGGAGGTGTGCCCAGTATCCCAGAATTTTGCAAAGAGGCAACACATAGCACATACACTGACATGGTAGGGACTCAGGGAATGACACCTGTCTCTGACTCACACATACAGTAAAAGGGATGCCAAACATGACACTACATGTGCTTTAGCATGTATAGAGATTGTACTATGTGCATCCGACAGAGTGAGCCCTCCAGCACCATCCTCAATACTGGCACAGCCACAAGGTAAATCACTCTCCCTATCATTTTCTGAATGGAGTAGTATGTTCTGCTAGTTGTATCTATGGTATGGATGTGAGCATGCAAGGGATTCGGCTGGCTGAATGGGATGGCAGCAGATGGTGGACACCTATATGGGCAGCATGAAATCCATAACAAATATTGGTGTCAACAAAGTAGGCAGTACTAGATAAGGTGACAAATCCCACTGCAGTACCTGTGGTGGCCCGAATGTGTGTCTATAGGACACACACACACATGCATGTCAGTGAGGCTCACATACCCAACACCAACCTCAGCCAGCAGGACAGGTGTAGATGACCATAAAGAAAGGCTGTGCTAAGGCCTTCAATTGATGGAAAATGGTGAACAGCCCACCTCCACACCTACAACAGGTCTGGCAGTTGTATGTTAGTTCTGAGGGGTAAGATGTCTGAAACTGAAATGTAGGTAAAAAAAAACCTAAGATCTGTACTCTACTGATATGCCTCTAGTCTGCATGATAGGTCAGAATAGAAAATGAAATGGAAGCCAGCAGAGTACCTGAAATACAAGTACAGTCATAGCTAATGTTTAAAGTCGTCAGATGTGCCCCCCCCACAATCCTATGTAGAAATGCAGTAACATGTACATGTGGGTTTAATAACAGTGGAACACAGATTACCTGAGCTGGCCCAATTTACAGGATAGATTGTTGTATGTGTACAATATGCAGGGTTCTATGTGTTAGGTTGTTGTGTGTTCAATATTGTTTGGAAGTGGTCAGCATGTAGGCATGAAGGGTTGTGTCTCGGTGGCCTGTGGCCAGTACTGTTGATGACAGGGCCATGTTCCAACAACTGCAGTGCCAACCACAATGCATCTCAGCAATACCCTTGTTAGCAGTTGTCCATACTCACTGTCCAGATGTCAATATCTGTCACTGTCTGAAAGATGGACATGCCATGAATGTGGGCTCAGACATACACACAGTACACATGTAGACATACCCTAGACAGAGTACATAAAATGTAACTGTCAACTGCACACACCTTTGGAATTGTACATACAGGTTAGCAGCACATTAGTTGCCTGTGTAGTATGGAATACTGATGTAGTCTGGCCAATCACTGGCAGACCACAAAAGGCACAGTAATAAAGTAATGAGAGACTGCCTATGTCCTCGCACAAGGCAGCATAAGGGGAATGTCCCAGCTATATCTGTGAGTCAGCTGCAAGAAGCTTCCATATCACACATGCACTTAGCTCACCCCACAATCAGCCACAGGTTTGATACAAGTCATATCCCTGTTGTTGGGAATGAGTACAGTATGACCTCCACTTCTGTATGTGAATACCCACAGAATGCAGCATGCTGAAGAGGTGTCACATGCAGGTTTGTCCCTAGCTGTAAGCAGCACCCTGCCAGCATCCAGACCAATGGATTAATATGGAAAGGAACTATTGCCATTAACACCTCGCACACTTACCCTGTCACCCCAGGGGTATCCAGTGGCTCACAGCCTGGGAATGTAGGAGTGACAGAATGCACTTGTCTGCTACAGATGGCCTGCATCACTACCAAATGCCCTACAGTCCTCTGTCAAAGGCCTATGCCTCACCCATACTGCCAATGTATGTTATCTCATGGGGTCCCAACTAACAACATAACACAATCCACAGAACACAAATGCAAGGCCATGTTGACAAATCCCAGTAGCATGCCCACCATGTCCTACTGCATGAACTGTGGACCAACCCCTAAATACTGCTGGGATGAAGGGACAACTATAGGGATACTTCTCAGATATCGCTCGCATAATGTTAGGAAGTGGATAGAATAACAGCATGGGGGGTTTAGAAGCATGGACATCATGGAGTGTGTGAAGTCTGAAACTCTGATGTGCGCCCATACTACCCCTGCCTGAAAACCCAATAATGGGTGGCTACCAACCTGATTGTAAACCACAATGTGAAGGAGAACTGACTAGATGTATAAGCCCTGCCTCTGGGCAACCTGGGTGAATCTGTACAGATGAGAGGTATGGCCATAGCAGGATATGGCCATTTTGTTATGTCAATATATGTACAAGCAGGAGATCCTCAGCCACCACAGTACCAAGGTGCTGGACTATTTGCACAGACCCATCAGCAAGTGTCTGCAGCTACCACTCCAGAATGGCATGAGTGTGCAAGAATATGTAGGCTGCAGACCACAATACTGGACACAGCTACATTCATCTTGTATTTCACAGGAAATAACTGTGAGCAAATAAGTATATCTGTCAGTAGTTAATGGCATAATACATCACAGTGTAAAACAGTACATATGTCTGAATATCTCTGCTAACACCAACCATGTAACACAAGCAGAACAGACACAATAGTTAACATATCCCACTATCTGTCCCCCATTGTGACTCCATATTGGAAGCCTATCTACAGATATCCTGCAGAAACAGCTTGCTAGCTTTAGGTATAGAACACCAAATCCTGGACTGGAGTACAACCTACCTGGAATTGATTCACACACTCAACACAGAAGGTCATATTGGGCATGCTCCTACACTTAGAGAAATGAAGCCCATGTCTGACAACACAGTGGACTGTTAATATCTTTCAGTCTCTGATGTCTGTGCATACACACACCATATTGTACACCATTCATGCTTTGCACACACATTGGATAGGAATACTCACACATATCCAAGACCAACACACTATAATATGTCAAACATACACACACACACAGATGTGGGGAAGAGAGAGACAGACAGTGACAGAGAGATTTCCATCATAAGGCCTGTCCCACCCACCACAAATCCAATTGGCCAATATCACATGATGTGCTGATGTCAATCACTGTAGACATTGCTTTTGGTAACCCTCAGCCCTACAGTGTCTGTGATGCTTGTGAAACTGTGTAACATGATAGTACAAATCAGTAGTCATCTAGCATTTGTATACCCAGTCCTGTAAAATGTAAAGTTGTGTGTGACTGAGTGTTGTGTGTGTGTTTCCAGAGGAATGGTTTATGGCCCATTCACACACACTACAGATCCCATTGCCCCATGTTAGCACTCCTGCTGATGCCAGTCACCTTGAAATAACCCTCTGGCCATGTCTTAGCCCTATAAGCTGTGTGGTGCTTGTGATATGTGTGTAATACTGTAGTGTAGAAAAATAGGTAGGAGATTTAATTCCAAATATGGTAACTGTGAAACTGTGTGTGTGTGTGTGTGTGTGTGTGTGTGTGTGTGTGTGTGTGTGTGTGTGTGTGTGTGTGGAGATGAATGATTTTGAGGCCATTCACAGTCACTACACCTCCCATTGCCCTACGTTAGCAAGCCTGCTGATGTCAATCACCTTGAAATAATCCTTTGGACAAGTGCCAACCCCATAAACTCCATGGTGCTTGTGATAACTGCGTAATGCTGTAGTGTAATATATTAGTTAGGTAGGAGTTCTAATCCCAGACATGACAACTGTGAAGCTCTTTGTGTGTGTGTGGGTAGATGAATGATTTTGAGGCCATTCAAAGTCACTACACCTCCCATTGCCCTACTTTAGCAAGCCTGCTGATGTCAGCCACCTTGAAATAACCCTTTGAACAAATACCAGCCCCATAAGCTCCATGGTACTTGCAATAACTATGTAATGCGATAATGTTACATACTAGTTAGGTAGGAGTTCTAATCCCAGACATATCAACTGTAAAACTGCATGTGTGTAGATGAATGATTTTGAGGCCATTCACAGTCACTACACTTCCCAGTGCCCTACTTTACCAAGTCTGCTGATGTCAGTCACCCTGAAATAACCCATTGGACAAATGTTAGCCCCATAAGCTCTGTGGTGCTTGCGATAACTGTGTAATACTGTAGTGTCACATACTAGTTAGGTAGGTGTTCTAATCCCCAAGATGGCAACTGTAAACTTGTGTGAGAGAGTGTGTTTGTCTTTGATAATACCTGATTTTCTGGACATTCACACTTACTACTATCCCCTTACCCCTCCTTTAGCACTGCTGCTGTTGTTAGTCACCTTCAAAGATACCTATGGAGAGTTCTCAAACATGTAAGCTCCATGGTGCATGCCATAAATGTGGAGCAATTTAGTAGCAGTAATTACATAGGTATGGGTTTGAATCTCATCTGTGGCAAGTGTTTGTGTGTGTACATATGTATGTGTGCATCTCCAAGATTTTGGCCCCATTTACACCCAGTACACATCTCAGAGCCTGACTTTAGCAGTCCTGCAGATATCATCCACCTTATAAGTACCTGTTGCCAACCCTAATCCATGTCAGGTGAATGATGCATGTGGTAAATGTGTAACATAATGCTCCATACAGATTGCTAGATAGAGGTTTGACCCTCACCCCTGACAAATATAAATGTTTGTGTAGGATAAAATTATTTTCGGGATCTCTCACCCAATACATCACCCAATGCTAGTATTTACAAGGGCTGGTGATGTTCCTCACCTTAGAAGTACCTTGGGACAACACACATCCTATAAGCTCCCTGGTGCATGCAATAAATGCAGTACACTATAGTAACAATACATAACTAGATAGAGGTTTGAATCTCAGTACTGACATGTAAGTGTGTGTGTGTCTGTCACCAGTATCCTGTGTGGAGGTTGTGGTGATTGTGTAATAACAGGATCCATTGTGGGGTGTATTTTGCTAAATTATTATGTTGAGGACTTAGTATATGTCACAATGTCCACCTTACAAGGACAACAGATGTCAGTCACTGGAGAGGCTGGTGTAGACAATCCATAGCCCTACTTGTGCCATTATAGATTGGTGAACAATATAAGCAACCCTTCTATTACTCAGAGAACACTCTCCACCCATGTCTCATACACAAACACACTTATCTAGGCAACAACCACTATATTGGTAGTTCCCTGCATATTTCCTCACAGATAGTAGCCACATTGTGATTGCATTGGACTACATACCTGTTGACCACAACAGTGCCACTGACATCAGAAAGTCCTTTCATGTTTTACATCTCCTGACTGAGTGTGAGTTATCCAACAAGTAAAAGGACATGGCACCCTCTTCCATCCCAGAAGTAGGCAAATAAATGCTTACAGTGGCCCTTTTGCTATGTTCCCTACTGGACACCTGCAACAACTGTAGAGTCTGCAAACATAACCCACAAAGGGAATACCATGCTTTATACACATGCCCTGTATGGACAGACCCCACTGACCCCACTGAATGCCTCTATCATGCTGTCAATGTAGGTGCAAGCACACCCTCAGTTACATAGCCGGGTCTCACCAAATGAGGTCAGGAATGCTACATCAGAAGATGACAATCTGTCCACACAACATGTCTCAGAGACCTCAAGTACACATCCACATGTCAAAGAGCATGCATGTGGGACATGTGCACAACCCAGACACTGTCCATGTTATGGAATATAGATTACATACATGGGAAGCAGTGCACATCACTGGCCACCCGCAATAGTAACCCAGATGAGTGGATGGTGAATACAATACCCACCACTGGGGACCAGTCCAGGGACTACACCCCTGAGCCACACTGGAGACTATTGTCATGTGGCCTGATGCCAAGGTATTCCCTTTGTCTAGCCTTATACAATCTTCAGGCCCATTCACCTACTACACACCTGTGAAGCAATGAACCTATGCATCTCAGTACTGGCAAGTGTATGTGTGTGTGCATGTGTGCGTGTGTGTGTGTGTGTGTGTGCGTGTGTGCGTGTGTGCGTGTGTGTGGAGATGAATGATTTTGAAGCCATTCACACTCACTACACCTTCCATTGCCCTACTTTAGCTCACCTACTGATGCCATTCATCTTGAAATAACCCTTTGGCAATGTTTTAGCCCTATAAGCTCTGTTGAGCTTGCGATAACTGTGTAATACTGTAGTGTATCAAACTAGTTAGGCAGGAGTTCTAATGCTGATTCTGCCAACTGTGATAATGTGTGTGTTTCTCTGAGAGAGACCGTGTGTGTGTGTGTGTGTGTGTGTGTGTGTGTGTGTGTGTGTGTGTGTGTGTGTGTCTTCGTTGACACCAGCTTTTGTGGATATTCACACTTGTTACACTTCCCTTACCCCTCCTTTAGCACTGTTGCTGATGTCACTCACCTTCAAAGATACCTTTGGACAGCTCTCCAGCATGTATGCTCCATGGTGCATGCAATAACTGCGTAACACTGTAATAGCAATACATAGTCAGGTAGGGATTTGAAACTTAGTACTGGTAAGCATGTGTTTGTGTGTGTATTTGTGTGTGTGTGTGTGTGTGTGTGTGTGTGTGTGTGTGTGTGTGTGTGTGTGTGTGTGTGTGTGTGTGTGTGTGTGTGTGTGTGTGTGTGTGTGTGTGTGTGTGTGTGTGTGTGTGTGTGTGTGTGTGTGTGTGTGTGTGTGTGTGTGTGTGTGTGTGTGTGTGTGTGTGTGTTGGGGTGATTGTGTAATGACAGGATCCATTGCAGTGTGAGTTTTGCTACATCATTATATTGAGGACCTATATGTCCCAATGTCCACATTACAAAGCCAACAGTTTTCAAACATTGTAGAGGTTGTCATAGACAATCCTCAGCCATAAATGTGTGCAGCCATGTGCAATTACTATGTGACAGTATGGATTAGTAAACAATATAGGACTCAGTTATAATACCCAGATACCACTCAACACCCACAGATCATACACAAACATGCTTGGCTCTTACTTTCTTACTCCCTTCCTTTCTTACTTTGTCTCTGTTTCTCTCTCTCCCTTTCTGATGGATGTGGAAAGATACATCTGTTTTGCATAGGCAGCAGCTTGAGTTTTGTAAGTAATGCTCATGATCAGCTGATGGCCTGTGCACGAATTGCAGTCCCCCACTTGCTAATTGCACTTGGAACAGCTGCGGTATCATTCCTATAGCCAATTGCATGAAAACACACTCCTATAACTAAGCACGTCATGTGTGTGTTGGCCATTTTCCTTCACTGTGAGCAGGACTTCATGTAGGTGTCTGATAAACAGCATCACAGAGGGTAGTTGGAAGTACATCTTACAACATACACTGTGGAGACAGGCCAACAAACAGGAGGGATGTCCCAGACAAGGGGACAGAATGTAAGTATTGCTGTTCTACATTTGAAGTAATGTTGGTTAAACAGAGTCTGTGTGGATATGGCAGTTCTACATGATTTAAAGTCTGGCATGACAGTGTTATGTGGTTGAGGAAACTCTCACCTGTAGGGCTATCTGCAAACTGGCCAGAGTTTGGAGTCTTACATGTGGTGTGTTACTCATACATTTCCTATCTTTAGAAATACAGTAGCATACTCTGATGATTGCAGTCAGTACATGGTGACATCCATGTGAGTTACTGTCTTCATATCCCTCAGAAGAGATATGTCACAACAAACCCTGTTTCACCAGGAATTTTCTGTTTATCGCAGCAATATGTCAATATTGGCCCTGTGTTTGTGCCTCTGTCCCCCAAGTCTGTTACCCTTTGTCCATATGTCATGCAGTAAGAGGTGCATATGTACAGGATATCATTATTTACTGACATCACATATATACACACACACACACACACACACACACACACACACACACACACACATATATATATATATATATATATATATATATATATATATATGTGTGTATGTATATATATGTATATATATATATATATATATATATATATATATATATATATATATATATATATATATACATATATATATATATATATATATATATATATATATATATATATATATATATATATATATATATATATATATATACATATATATATATATATATATATATATATATCCTTGTTATGTGTAAACATGAGTGTTGTTTATACTTTCCCAGATGTATCCCACCATATTTATCTGATATGTGTATATTTAGATATAAAAACATGACTGATTCAACACTATTTTCACTTACAAGTACTAAACAATTGTAGTAGTCAAAGCAGTTGTTCACTACTGTTCAGTATGTGTACGAATGATATATTTGAAAAAACAACAGGTACGTTCACAGTTAAGATGGCTTAGTGGTTAACTGCTGTGACTATAGTGTACAGGGTCCTGAGTTTAATACCTGCAAGGGTTTGTTTATGTTGTTGCTAGGCAGAACAAAGACTGTTGGATACAGAGTGGTTAAGGCAGTTTTGAGCAGCTTTAAATGGGTCTGTGCAGGTTTGCGTGAAGCTAAGCGGTGCTAATGTGCGGTTAAATGAAATGGTGCCTACACCGTGTAGGCTTCACTTATCACTGCACAAATCTGCTTAGCCTTTACATTTAAGCAATGCTTACACCTGCTATGCATAGCTCAGCCCTGGTAACCAGTGATCACATTCCAGTCTGATAAAATAGCAGGGCAATGACATCTTTAATAAATGTATTTAATTCCATGTACATAACATGCTTCTATGTGCTGTCATTACAGTAGCAAGGAGTTTGAGTATACTGTATGGGATATGTGAGTATACATGGCTAGTACAACAATCTTTTCTCTTTGCATGTGTTTCATACATGGGTAGTATCCCAGGTTATATACAGTCACACTTGCATATATTGTATCATTATGTTACTACTTTCAGCAGTGCTTTCCCAAGTAAGAGTAGATTGCGATTGCAGTACTGGAACCATACACCCCTGCATGCAAAGCTAGACTCTGAGTACTGACTATTGTGTTCTTGGTGTGTGAGCTGTATGTTATTAAATATCTGCTACTGGATATTGATCTGATATGTGGATATTAACTGTAGACTACTTTGTGTATAGGACATGTCATTGAGGGCTGCTGTCATTTAGTAATGGGATACCTATCAGTGTGAGACGTTTATTTGTCAAAATATTCATTCTAATGCATAACCTGTTGGCTAACTGATTTCTGTTTGTCCTCTGTACAGATGTGCAAATGTCAGGTATCCATATTGGCTGCTTACAGGCAATCTATGATTGACTGACACTGACATGTCTGCCCAGCTGTGTTATGAATGCCACAGCTCAGAAACCCTACCCTGTATGCACCACATGCCATGGATACCTCAACCAGACTGCCACAGTCAACAGAACATCCTTGGGTACAGGTCTCTAACCCAGACACTGGCCATGTTATGTAATATATGTTGCATACATGTCAATTGTAGCACCTCATTGGCCATCTACAAGAAAAAAAAACAGATGATTGGATGTTGAATTTAACTGTCCCCGTGGGGATCACTCAAGTGGCATCACTTGATAGATGGCTTGCTAACAAATGTCAGGTGGCATGATACCAGTGTACCCACATCCCCTACTCTTCATATCTCTCCATGGTCATTAGCCTAGTACACATCTAGGAACACCTGCACCTATGGACCCCAGTACTGACAAATGTGTCAGTGTGCATTACTGAGAATAACAGCGTTTGTGTGTTTGTGCGATAATTGACATTAAATGACCTTGTTACATTCTTCACCCTATGGGTTACCTGGAGCTTGCAGTACCAGTATAACAATGTTCTACAAATGGGTAGATAGGTGTGGGTTACCCACTGAGTTCTGGCAAGTGTGTTTATGTATGTGAGTGTGTATATTTGTAGGAGACAGCATTCTGAGGCCACATTCTCCAAATTCAATAAACCTTACCATATATTATAAGGGATAGTGATGTTGCTGACATTAGGAGAGCCATGACAAACCCTCACCCTACTATCCCTGTTGCATGTGCAATAAATGCATATCTCTGTAGTACACTGATTTGATACACAAGGGGTTGTATTGCAGTCCTGGTCAATGTGTGATTGTGGGCATGTCAGAGCATTATCATGGGTTTCAGTGAGTACAATATTCAATGTGGGGTGTGGGTGCTGGGTATACTGTCTTTACACCATGGTACCCTAAGTACATGTCCCAAGGTCCACTGTATGAGGACCGCTGTCACCATCAACCATACAGGTAACTGATTACACTATCCAGCCCAATGATGCATATGCTGTGTGCAAATTCTCTGTAACAGAATGGACTCACTGACAAGGTAGTTAGTACTGCTAAACCCAGGTCTGTCAGATGTGTCTATGACTATGTGTTTGTCAAAGTTTATATGACAGTATGTCATACTATGTATTGTTCATTAACACCCAGTGCATCCCCCATTACCATAGTGTACAAGGCCTAGTGATGCTCTTCACTTAATAAGAAACTCAGGACACACCTCATCCTAAAAGCTCTGTGGTGTGTGCAGTTAAGGTTAAACACATTAGTAGCAATAAGTACCTAGGTAGGAGTTCTACTCTCAGTGTTGCCAAGTAAGTGTCTGTGTATGTGAAGGGATCTACTTCAGTTTGCAGAAAATACATGTCCCGGGAGATCATTTGTCCAAGAACTAACTGGTAAAAGCTAACATTTCAAAGGAATCATCTTGTGGAAATTTATTCCATCAAAACTAGTAGTAGATGTGTAAATTCCCTCTTCCCCACTGTACAGCTGTACAACGATACTGGAGTTGGTATATATAGTTGGGTGTGGTTGTTGTGGGCACTGCCACCCTCATTGGGGTTATTGTTGTGCGTATCCCCCTGCTAAGTCTGCTGTTATACTGTATAGTTAATGTTAACAGGTTAAGTAGTTGTTAATCACACTGTGTGATTCTATGCCACCCCACATCCTCCAAAGTGGGGGGCTGTTCCACCCACACCAGCACAACTATATTTACCAACTCCAAGATTGCAGTACATTGGGGAAGAGGACATATACCCTGCCAGTACCATCGTCAATGACATTAAACTGGCAGACTGATTATTTACTGATGTGATGTTTTGCCTAATTTGTCTTGGTGGAATTACATAGGCAGAATCAGTTCACTGCAAAATGAAGTACATCCATGTGTACAGTATTCTCTGTGTATTGCATCAACACCAAAACTTGTGTGTGTGTGTGTGTGTGTGTGTGTGTGTGTGTGTGTGTGTGTGTGTGTGTGTGTGTGTGTGTGTGTGTGTGTGTGTGTGTGTGTGTGTGTGTGTGTGTGTGTGTGTGTGTTTTATTTACAAACATTTGGTGTGCGCCACTCAGTACACTTACTGTTGTCCACTGTAGAAGAGCTGCTGACATCAGCCACCATGCACTCACCTGTATACACCCCTCAGACCTATCAGCCATGTGGCACATGCAGTAACTGTTATACAGACCTGTTACTTGTATTCAGCGGTACCCGGGATATGACACAGTCAATGTGTTACCACAGTGCCACGCCCCTTGTTGGAAAGGACAGCAGACCAGTATCCTCCTGACACAGAGACACCTAGAACACAGAATACATTATGGAGACCACATTCATTCAGTGTTAATAACAGCAATAATGCATCATGGCTGGACAGCTACACACCCTGACATGTAGGCATTAAACATTCCAGCTGAAAACATGTTAAACAGCATAACATTGTTAAACCTTAGTACATTCACCCTGTGCATCATCACCATATTAGCATGTCCCTGCATTGATGGTATGGATGACAGGGATATGGCACAGGTATCATCATATGCATAGGGTGTGTTGCGTGTTTGCGAGAGACCTAGGCTGAGCCATTTGGTTGACATCATGTGTGTGTGTGTGTGTGTGTGTGTGTGTGTGTGTGTGTGTGTGTGTGTGTGTGTGTGTGTGTGTGTGTGTATGAGGGGGTTCTTTATCAATTGGGCAGTGCAGATGTGGTGTGTGTAGGTAGGAAGGTGCCCTAGCTGTGTTGGTGATGTTTGTGTGTATGTATGCACACAGTTCTGCCATGTGGCTGCCCTATACATGGATTTTTTGGACAGATGCAGACTGTACATGGCAGGATGTACAGTTCACCATGTCTGGCCACGGACATGGGCACTGTGCCTGCCAGGGGTTCCATGGGCACTACCAGGTAGAAGCCCAGATATGTTACTCTCCCTTGATGATGACAAATGTCTGCTGGATCTGCATCCCTGTTGGGACCAGCCAGGACCATGACCATGTGGCCTGCTGTATTGTGGTGTGGACAGCACTTCCCCTGCAGTGTTGGTGTTGGTACTGCCACTATGCATGTCCATGTAGACCTCTACCTGTTGGTGTTGCTGACCTATGTCCATGTGGATGACACCTTACTCCCACCATATGCTCTAACAAAGACACCACACATTCAAGGATTCCCACCATCTCACCCAACCATCTATCCAGGACCTTTGCAAAATAATGGTGGGTACCTGTAAGATCACGGATGTCAAGTACAGCAGAATGAGTCGCCCTCTGAAGCCTCAGACTCTGTCTGGTGTAACGTTCCATACATGCCTGTGCCTCCATGATGGTCCAAAACATGCATCTGGTGATACCTGCTATGGGACTTCTGCCAGGGTCATGATGGCCAACAGCCCTCCTATGAGCACCCCTGTACATCTGCCTGTGTGGTACCTCACTGGTCATCTGGCTATGGCTGCTGTGTACAGATACACTTGCCATAATTCCCACACTGTCCTGTCCCATGCCACCACCCGCCAACTGTCCCTCACCTATGGCCACTGGTGATGGGGTATGTATAGGCATTGTGGCTGTGTGCAGGGATGGGGTGGATAAAAGTGGGATGTCAACTGATGACACAGCTTCAGCCCTTGACAACCCTGCCTGTGCCTCACCATACCTATCATCATTGTCAGAGTCTGTATGGACACTAACATCAGTTTGCCTGCAGGAGGGAACCTGACCCACCTCGCCACCTGTGAGGGGAAACAAAAAATGCAATTTAAGCCCTGTATATTATTGTTTACCTCTACACACACTCACACACACACACACACACACACACACACACACACACACACACACACACACACACACACACACTCTTGCAGGTGAGGTGGCACAAAGATATTGCACAGACCTCTCATTACCTAACAGTCAACATGCATGACATATGGCACTCAACAGCATGCACTGCAGCTATACTCAATCCTTGTTACCAACATTATACATCTCTGTGATGCATGAGTCATGTTAGTAGGTGATGCCTCTTCCCCGTGGAACACACTGCACCCATGTACACAGTACTGCTGTGCATCTGTTCAGCAGTACTGTGCACCATACTTCACGAGTGTACACACCATTGCTGAATGTGTATATGTGTGGCAGTTATGTTTGGTCTGTTGTTCACAGCCCCTATGTGTTTGTCTGACACGTATCTGGGATGATATAAGGACAGATGTCAATAGTGAATGCCCGACCTCTGAGTTGCAGATCTCATCCTCAGCAGTGCATGTATGAGCAATAAAACCTGATTACACTGACAACCTTCAAAGCTTACTGTGGATATGAGGAGTGTACACACCTTGTTGACACGCCAGCCTCTTTCATGATATGCAATGGGGCCACAATACTGCATATGTTAACATTACACACACCTGATATGTAACCTATGAGTTGTGCAATCAAATGCAGTATCAAATAAATGTGTTAGTTGTGCAGATGCTGACTGAGATGCATACAATATGTGGGTTGCATAAGTGTGTACACCCTTAAAACAATGGTTTGTTGCAGCACCTGTTAAGTGAACTACAGCAGTCACTATTCCTGGAAAGGGTATACTAGCATGGCCCATCTTCACTTGCCATTATTTGGTCACTTCACCCTACAAATGTCCCCCAACTCTGCTGGATTGCAAGGTCAGCTCGTATGCACAGCCCTTGGCGTTCAAACAGTGCCTTCACTATTGCTGTGGAGTCAGGGTTATATGTCTAGCACAATTCATGACCTTGACTGTGTTCAGATAAAGCCATTCTTAGCGAGCTTTGGATGTATGCTTCAGTTCATTGTTGTATTTCACGATGACATCCCTCTCCATCCTCAGCCTTATTGCAGATGCTTGACAACTATGGGCCACACATGAGTGTCATTTTGCAGTGTTCCAAATTCAGAACGCCATGTCTATCGGCCTAGTTCCTGCTAATGAACAGCAAAACTAAAGGTGTACACTGGCACCAGCAAGGTAAAAATGGAGATGGTGGGCCTGAGGTGGAGTGAGGTATTGCTTGTGCACCACGTGTATCTTTATTAATACTGTCTGTAGGTTTCAGCCTTGGTCTCAGTACACCATTACACATTGCAACATATGCCTTGTAATATCGAATTGCAACATTTAATTAATTATGCAATTTAGTGATTTAGAAAGGACTATTTAATGAGGCCATTTGGCATTTTTAACATTAACTTGAGAAAGCTCAGCATTAAGCTGAGCGAAAGCGCTTGTTTTATCGTTGTATCGATGTGAATAAAGATCTCAACTTGGATTACTTTAGCTTTATTTCCATTATTGGTTACCGAGTCACTGTACTTGGATCAGTTGGGTTTGCCACTCTGCCTGGATTTTTTGTGTTTCTTTGTTACGCTTTGGATCTTTTCATTATTTGGACTGTGTGCCTTTTTCTATGGCCGAGGAGACAGAACCCACCAACTACGCTGACACCCCTCAGCTGTTGCGTGATGACCAAGAAGACGGTCCAGTCACACGCACTGAATTTAACCAGGTCCTTTCTCTACTAACCCAGTTAACTAGCTTGTTAAAACAACAGTAATTCTGACATTACGTTAGCTGGGAACCAACAACAAGGCTTCCTACCAAAAAGGAAGTCCCCAGCGGTTCCGACATCAAGTTACACTAACAGCTTGAGTGTTTCTCTTCCGGATGCGATAAACAAAACCAACAGTCGACTGAATGGGGAACACGGTGAAAATCTACGCACTACAAACAACAATGCGGTTGAAAGGCAACCGAGAGACTTTAATTTTAATGCCTGGGCAGGTCAGCAGTTCATTTTTAATAAAGGTACTGTTGCAGTCAACAATAGCAATAATGCTGAGCTTAATTTCAATGAACTTAAAGATAAACTGTTTCAATGAACTTAAAGATAAACTGTATGCCTATAAAAGCAACCAGCTCGAGATTAATTATCTGAAAGAATGTGTGTCTGTGCAACGGGTCCCGAAAGGGTTACGTTGCTTTAAGTTCCCTAACAATGTTCAAGCAGAGTCTCTTTATTATAAAAAGTTTGTGTGACATCTTTGATAGAGCTGGTATAGACATGCTAAAAGTGGTGATTCATGAATATGAGGCGAAGGGTGATATTCTTTTAACTGAATTAAATGTTTTAAATAATGCACTAGTAAATGACAATAATTTTTCCAAAGTTAAATACAACTATGATAATGTTTTTGAACATGTTGACCAGTATTGTATCAAGATTTTAAACCGCAAAATACGCAAACTTGAGCGAGATTTAAATGAATACAAAGATGGAGTGGCTTATCCACTCCCCAACAGGGCAAGATGGGACAATAAGCAAGAAACTAATACTAATAGGAACAGAAACAATCATGGAGATGTACATGACAATTATACTACATCTTACACTGAACCACTATGCAGAAGCGAAAGATTAGCTGAAAAAGGAAGGAAAAATTCCTTCCAGGATTTTCAACAACCCCCCGGCAGGACCGGGGCGAAGGGGCAGAGACAGATACCTCAAGCTTGGAGCAACAGGCACAGTTAGATAGTGCTAGTGTAGGGGCTAAAACTGAAGTTGACATGTACACACAGCAAAGCAATTTATGCAAAATTATAAAAAAATGGTAATTTTACTGTGTACAATTACACTGAAATGGAGGTCCATCAAGATGTTTTTAACCTATTTACACGTGGTATGCACTTTGTACCCTTGCGGCCCCTTAACATGGCCAAAGCCCTTATTGACTTAAAACTTTTTGTAAGGAGCCTTAATCTTTCACTTTATTTTAAAGGACAACCTTACATTAATCAAGGGCTTTCTAGAACTAGTACCTTTAACCCTCCCATACATTCTTCTATTAAGGTCTTTGAGGAGCTTGTTGAACATGAATTCCGAACTATACAAACCCAAAAAATTAACTTAGATTCTGTTAACTGGGACCAACGTGATTACAGCCTCATTAACGACCTGAAAAAAGAGAACATTAGAGTAATGAAACCTGATAAGGGGGGAGGGATGGTGCTTATGTACAACACGGATTCTGATAGTTACATTTTTGATATGTTGCAAGACACTAATCAGTATGAGATAGTTTCAAGAAATGAAGTTAACCTTGCCTATGCCAAAATAAATTTTACACTTACTGACCACCTACTCCAAGGAGCTATCAATGAGAAACTTTTCAACTACTTACATGTCCAAAAACCTAAAATTCCGATTATTTTCGGAATTCCCAAAATTCATAAAGGGTTAGAACCACTAAAGTTCCGGCCCATTGTATCTGGAGCAGGTGGTATAACGGAACCACTTAGCAAATTTATAGACTTTGCAACTAAACATCTTGGCAGCTCCTTAGAACATGTATGTAAAGACTCTTGGGATTTCCTCAAGGGAATAGATCCCTTGTGTTACAAACCTGAGCTCCTTCTGGTCACCATTGACATAGTTGAACTCTTCCCAAGTATCCCCCACTCAGTCGGCTTGGCATGGTTTAATGAAGTTCTAACCACCGAAGCTGGCCTGAGTAACAACACAACCAACCTATTGATTGAATTCATGGAAATAGTGTTAGAGAACAACTTTATATTTTTCAATGGCGAAATTTATAAACAGAGAAAAGGGGTAGCCATGGGTGCCCCTTGTGCATCCTTATACGCTAATGTCGTATTACATAGATGGGAGCAAAGGTTCATTTTTTCCACCGGTTGGGATCAACATCTAATTCACTACAAAAGATTTTTGGATGACATTTGTATTTTATGGGGGTGCACCCATGGGCAATTTCTGAATTTTATTGAGTATCTCAACTCCACCACTCATTTCTTGTCCTTTACACACACTATTAGTGATATTGAACTTCATTATCTGGATGTCACAATATACAAAGACTTAGATAACCGCTCATTACAATCTAAACTGTACAGGAAACCCACATTTTCCAACTCTTATTTACACTTCAAAAGCGGTCATCCCTTTTAGCAAAAAAAGGGCATTGTTAAAGGACAATTCATTAGGGCTTCCAGAATGACCAGTACTCTTGGTGATTTTCTACAGGAGATCAAATTTCTAAAGTCTTTGTTCATGGAAAGAGGGTACCCTGCTCCACTTGTTAATACTTTAGCAGAGGAAGTTATTGACAATAGGGAAACAATTTACCCCCCACTTTTGGGTAAGGGTATTTCCCCAAGTGCTATAGTCACCAGCAACAAAGAGGAGGCAACTTATGGTAGTTTCATTTACACTTATTGCCTTAACTCTATGGAAATAGAAGAAGTTATTCAAAGACATTGGCCAGTTCTTACTTTGCATGAAGAATTAAAGACGGTAATACCTACTTTTCCCAAGTTTACTAGAAAGAGAGACATTAATCTCAAAGAATTATTTGAAGGGAAATTTAATTCTTTGGTGAGCACGCAGGTACACCGAACAGGCACATTTAAATGTGGAGCCTGCAAACAATGTTTTGCTATATTTAACACTTCAAGTTTATACATCCCCTCTAGGAATTTTCTTTTTAACTCTAACTGTTTCACTAACTGTGCAAGCAAAGGGGTAGTTTATTTAGGGTATTGTACCGCCTGCACTGGTTTTTACATAGGCAAAACTGAAAGGAGCCTTACAAAAAGAATTTATGAACATTTTTATGATATTTCCAGACAGAAAGATTCTAATGCCTTTTTTAAACATTCCCTAACATGCCCCAACTATGAATTAAGGTTTTTAGTCTTAGAACAAGTGATGCCAGACACCAGAGGGGGTGACTGGGAGACAACCTTGGAATACGGAGAACTTCTCTGGCAACTAAGGCTGAACGCCAGTAGACCCCCAGGCTTGAATGACAATATCAACATCATTAGCGTTCTTAAAAATAAAATGGCACGCTTGTGACTTTTTGGGTTTTAGACAGTGTCATACATTTTATATATTGCATACATATTTTAAACTGTTTTAGATATTTATTATTATATTTATTTTTCAACAATATAAGAATATACTTACATTTTCTTAAACCATCTAATAAATCTCCTCAGTTTAATATTATTAACTTTATTAACATATTTTTAACATTCTCAAATGCAATCGCATTTTTACTGTAATGACATTCTTCCATTTAACCCTGTTTTTGGTTGTGGCACTGTTTCATTTAATTCATGGTTTTAAACACATTATTATTTTTTCAGCGATATTCATGGTTTGGAGATGTGCTTTCTTTCTTTTTAATTGTATTCTCCTTTAATTGTATTATTTAATTGTAATATTGAATTGCAACATTTAATTAATTATGCAATTTAGTGATTTAGAAAGGACTATTTAATGAGGCCATTTGGCATTTTTAACATTAACTTGAGAAAGCTTAGCATTAAGCTGAGCGAAAGCGCTTGTTTTATCATTTGTATCGATGTGAATAAAGATCTCAACTTGGATTACTTTCGCTTTATTTCCATTATTGGTTGCCAAGTCACTGTACTTGGATCAGTTGGGTTTGCCACTCTGCCTGGATTTTTAGTGTAAATATTGAAATGTGTTTCTATTTATGTTCTATGTTGAAACACTATCATTGGTGGCCTGTTGCTATCAATGTAACCTGCATGTCGTTGTAATGGCCAATGTGGTTACATATATGCATGTGTTGTGTTTCCTATACAACTGTTCCAAATCTGGTGTTTTGGGTTAATGTTAATATTGGTGCATACTGTTATAACTAATCCTGGATTGTGTTGACTATTGCTAACCCATATATGTTCTAAAACTGCAACACCATAGCATGTTTGGGAAGGCCATTGCCAGCTGACTCAGCTCTATCACCTCATCTGGCCATGGCAGCTGGCCCCAGCACATCTGGAACCCACCCCAGGGCCTCCTTGTCCACTGGTCCTGCACTACCTTCAGGTAGAACCACCTCAGGGGATGGGGCTCATCCCCCCTGGGATTGGGCATAGACACGATCCTGTCACCTGAAGTCAGGTCCAGGGTGTGGTGTATAGGGAGCTCTGTAGAGAATTGGAAGATCTGCTACACCAGCTTGAGGGCCATGTGGTATAATTAGAGGGTCAGCCCGCCCCTCCTGCTCAGCCCCCAGCACAGCCACCTTCAGGGCCATGAAGGTGTGGTGCTGACTGCTCATGGGTGGGCACCTCAGTCCCACTGTTTCCATTTGAGGGCTCATGGGCCACGATTTCCAAACACCCCCTCCCCGTCCAAGGTGTTTACCCCCTACAATGTGTCATATACCACCTCCGTATGCTGCCTTGTCTGTCTTGTCTGTCTTCCGACCCAACCTACCTCCCCAAATATACCTACAATCCTTCCCCTACATCCCACTCTCATCTTAAAAAAAGGGCAATCTGTTCCCAAAAAGAATTTCACACCATGCATAACTGTCCCTTTTGCACCCACTCACAACTGCTTAAAAGTGCCTTAATCACTCTGTATCCAACAACCCTTGTTCTGCCCAGCAACAAAATAATTAGCCCTTGTAAGCGTCAAACCCAGGACCCTGCACACTATAACCATAGCAATTTACCACTAAGTCATCTCAGCTGCAGATATGTGTGATGTTTTCTCAAACATATCATGCAGCACAGTCATGCAACAGTAGGGAAAATGTATGTATATATATATATATATATATATATATATATATATATATATATATACATACATATATATATATATATATATATATATATATATATATACATATATATATAAAATGTGTGTATGTATATATGTAGACATACATGTATATATATATATATATATATATATATATATATATATATATATGTGAAGTGCATTCAGACATCGGATCCACACTCTGAACCTACTTCCTCCACAGCTGAACTGTTATGCCCTGCTACAAAATAGAGCATCACATGTGGACAAAACCTAACATTAGGGGGGATATATAGGGGCAGATCGTATATATGCCTATTACAAACCTATGAAGTTTGTGCATGATATAATTCACATTACCATGACTGTTCTGAAGACAGTGGGGTCTGAAACTTATGTGTCTGTCATGACTTCATTACTTCCACCTTCAGTTATTTGCCAGACTAATATAGATGTTTGGAGGAACAGAACAAACACTATGATAGCTTAAATCTTGACATTCTGTGTAGATCTGCACAGTTAACAGGTATGGCCCACTGCCCACAGGGCCAGATGTTTTGTACATAACAGTTGTTCAGCAGGACATCATTACAGAAAGTCTTGATGGCACATATAAATCTTGAAAATCCTCTATCCCATTATTACAGACCAAGTACTACATTCAATTACATGCTGACATGTTTCACATACCTGTTTTATTATTATGTTTTCTTCTGTGTTCCAGTTGATGTCTTCCTTGTTTGTTTGTTTTTTTTAGTATTATTTTTGTTTTTTAGTCTGATTTTTATTTTTCCTTTTTTTTAATTTCTCTCTCTCTCCACTACAGGAATCGAGCTAGTCTGAATATGTTGCAGCATGACCTTTGTAGGTGATGCTCATGATCAGGTGATGGCCTCTGCACCAATTGGTGTTCCCCACTTGCTAACTGCATGGAGGCAGCTGTGTAGTTTTTCCAATAGCCAATGTCATAGCAACCCACTACTATAAATTATTACATCATGTGAGCATTGTCCCCTTACATTTCCTGTATGGAAGACATCCTTCCTGTTTGTGGGCAGTGGTGTTACAGACAGCAGGTAACAATACCTCTTACAATAGGACTTGTGGACATAGGCCAACTACATGTTTGTATAATGTTCCAGACCTAGGGACAGTGAGTGAGTATTGCTGTTATATGCATTGACTACTGCTAGTTTTAGAGGGTTTGTGTGTACATGCTAGTTTTGCATGGAATGCAGACTCTCTGCATATCTCTCAACTGTGGGCCTATTAACATGATGACCAGAGGATTGACTGTTATGTTTTGTCTGTTCCCCATGCAGATCTTGTCCCTGACATATCAGTGTCATTCTCTCCATTGATTGCTATCAGTACATGGCAACATCCATTTGTGTTTCTGACTTCATATTCCTGAGTAAGGGTATGTTGCAACCAATCCTGTAACACCAGCAACTTTCACAGTGTATAACAGCAATATTTCAAATATGGCCCTATGTTTTAGCCTCTGTCCTCCACCTATATACCAGGCTTTGTCCAGATGTCATGCAGTAAGAGGTTGATAGGTAATGGTCTATCATTATTTAGTGCTGACATTCCTGCTATCATTCCAGTGATGTTGTGGACTCCCACACAAATTGTGGGGTAGGGTCCATATATATATGAGGGCTACAGCTGGACAAAACATGTGTGACCCTGTACAGTCCAGAGGTCAGTGTATGGAGAACATTGTTATATGCCTTTGTATGACATTTTATGGGCAAGGTGTATTAAATGTTTATAACTTAGGGTGTTGCAACATGTAAGGGATATCAGTACTAAGAAACATTAAGATATATGACTGTACATTTTCATACATTTCACCATGGGAACAGTGGTGGGCTAGAGATTATTGTCTTACACACAGTTCTGTTTGTCAGTGTGATAGTGACATTTTAAGTTAAGCATTGTTATGTAACAGATACATTTACATTGTGACAACTAATACTTTCCCCCCTTAGGCTTGAGTACAGAGTGTAATTGGAGGCTATTGAACTACATCTGTAATTAAGTGTTGATTGATTCCTATCTTCAAGGCAAGTGTGTTTTTTTACTGTTGTACTACTTGAAGGCTTTAGCCTAGACAGCAAAGTATGTTATGTTTTGTAGATTACTGTATCATATGTTTTGTTTGAGAGTTGCATTAATCAGTTATATATTTCATACACCTAATTGCTATAATAAATGGCATAAACAACTTAAATAGTACACAAATAAACATTTATATGTATGCAAACTTGTGTGTGGTGTCCTGTCCTTGAATTGTGTATGGTTATATGTTTCATGCAATAATTCTCATCTGTAGGAAAGAATCAGACACTGGCCATTTGAAAAGGTGGCAAATGTAGGAATAATGGTTGCTGTGCACCCTCTATATATACTTGTTTTATATAAATATATATATCTATAAGTATTTCTATATTTATATGTGTATGCATTTGTGTGTATATATATATATATATATATATATATATATATATATATATATATATATATATATATATATATATATATGTGTATGCATATATATGTGTGTGTGTGTGTGTGTGTGTGTGTGTGTGTGTATCATTAGAATGTTTAGTGCTTCCACATTGTACATTCTCTATGGTAGACTGACTGTTCTGCATGATATGTTAGAGAAATCATCCCAACTTCTTACAGGTGAGATGGCTTACTGGTAACTTGTTGTGGCTATGTTATGCAGGGTCCTGGGTTCAAGTCTTGTAAGTGCTGGTTATTTTCTTGCAAGACAGATCAGTTCAGCTGTGGAGGAAGGGATAATGGCAAGAATTACAAGAGATCCCTACTTTGAGCCCCTTCACCCCATTAACAGTGCCTAACAGTGCCTTTGGTCAGATGTTTTGCAGTGAAAGGTTCAGAGTGGATCCGATGCCTGAATGCAATATATATATATATATATATATATATATATATATATATATATATATATATATATATATATATATATATATATATATATATATATAGATAGATAGATATATATCTACACATACATGTATGTCTACACACACACACACACACACACACACACACACACACACACACACACACACACACACATGTATATATATATATATATATATATATATATATACATCTACATATATAAATACATTTTCCCTACTGTTGAATGACTGTGCTGCATGATATGTTTGAGAAAATATCACACTTGTTGACAAATCAAATGGCTTAGTGGTAACTTGCGGTGCCTATGGTATACAGGGGCCTGGGTTCGGGACTTGCAAGGGCTGACTATTTAGTTTCTGTGCAGAAGAATGGCTGTTGGATACAGAGTGATTAAAGCACTTTTAAGCAGTTGTAAGTGGGTTTTCACAGTGGTAAGCAATGCTAACTTCTGGTTAAATATGCTTACAGACAGCTTGAAAGTTGCACAAACAGGCTTAAACCCGCTTACTACTGCTTAAGAGTGCTTACTTCTGTTTAACCCATGCTAATTTCTTTAAAAGAAAAGAAAACAGGGGTGATAGGAAAGTCGTGAAAAAGGGGGCACAAAGAGGGAAAGACAATAGGGAAAGTTGCTAGGGATGTGCAGGATGGGTGTAGGGAAGGTCCATAGCTGTCCATTTCTTCTCCAGCAACAGCTGTGCATATATACTGAATTTGGAGGTAGATTTGGACACTCAAACCCCTGAGAGAGGGGAAAGGACAATAATAATGTGTTGTGAAGCCAATTAGACCAGATTACATGCGTCCAGTGGACATGTGTGCAAAATGGACAGCTATGTAAGGGGTGACATTTTTTTTGGGAACAGATTGCTCTTTTTTTAAGGTGAGAGTGGGATGTTGGGGAAGGATAGTAGGTATATTTGGGAGGTAGGTTGGGGAGGAAGACAGATAAGACAGACAAGACAACATACAAGGGTGGTATATGACACACATGGGGGTAAACATCTTGGATGAGGAGGAGTGTTTGGAAATTGGAAGCCCATGAGCCCCCAAATGGAAACAGTGGGACTGAAGTTCCCACCCATGGGCAGTTACCACTGCACCTTCATGGCCACAAAGGTGGCTGTGCAGGGGGCTGAGCAGGAGGGGCAGACTGACCCTCTAAATGCACCACGCAGCCCTCAAGCTGGTGTAGCAGATCTCCAAACTCCCTTCAGAGCTCATTACACACCAATCCCTGGACCTGACTTTGGGTGACAGGATCCTGTCTGTGCCCGCTCCTGGTGGAGGCAAACCCCATCCCCTGAGGCAGTTCCACCCAAAGGTGGTATAGAACCAGTGGATGAGGAGGTCCCGGCATGTGTCCCAGATGTGCTGGGGCCTGGTGCCATGGCCAGATGAGGTGGGAGAGCTGAGTCAGCTGGCAATGGCCTTCCCAAACGTGCTATGGTTTTGTAGTTTTAAAACATATGTGGGTTAGTAATAGTCAACACAATCTAGGATTAGTTATAACAGCATGCATAGATATTCTTATTAACCCAAAACACCAGATTTGGAACAGTTGCATAGCAAACAGAACACATGCATATATGGAACCACAGTGGCCATTACAATGGCATGCAGGTTACATTGATAGCAACAGGCCACCAATGATAGTATTTCAACATGGAACATTAATAGAAACACGTTTCAATATTTGTTGAACAATAGGACATATGTCCCAACAGTAGGTTTGGTGTAAACATACCCATTGATTTGTGTGTTTAGATTATTATTGCAGATATGGTGGGGGGAGAGAGAGATTTCAATTAACAACTTGCATATCCTTGCAGTACTCACAACTTTAATGATCATTGCTCTAATCATTACTCTATAGGTGTTATTACAATATCCTAAGGCCTTGGTTTGGGCAGTGGCATGTTTGTACACAGTGTATACTTCAACTGTCTTATAGCTAAATTCTACATCTCTTACCAGGTAGACCTGTGGAGGGAATGTTTCTTAACACTACCTGACTGTTTCTACACATATTGCCAGATCCCGAGTTAATATTGTGCACATACCTCTCAATCTCTTAATGCACACAATCTGGACAAAGCTTGACAACATGGGGGTAAAAATAGGGACATATTTTGAATATTGCTCTCATAAACTTGGAGAGTTGCTAGAGTGACAGGAATTGTTTTAATATACATTTTCTGAAGGTTTTGGGGTCTGAAAATCAAATGTATGTCATTATTTAGTGACTGCAACTTTCAGATCATCCCACCGATTTGCCAGGGGGACAGACGAACAGGCAGAAAATATAAGCCAGTTATCTGGACATTCTGCAAAAATCTGTACAGTTGAGAGGTATGATTATGCATACAGCTTACTACACTCCCAGGATTCGAACCATGGCTGTGTCTGCTAAAAATACAGTTTAGGTCTCATCAATGTATGCTATTTGGATATTGCTGTCTATCTCTTCAGTGTTTTCTGTCTAAGTCTCTCTTGGTTGTACAATTTGATCTTGTACTTACAACAGTCCTATACAGACATTCCTAGACATTTTTTGATGTAGCACAGTGTGGGTAACAGTGGTTAAAACAACATTACTATTCAGAGAATGCAACAATAAATTCCATACAATACCAGAGTAAGTACAACCAGTCCAGGATTTAGAACTTTATTGCCAGGCAGTTACAGTTTTATTTAAATATGACCTATATGGGACTATTACTGTCATATTGTCTGGTTTATTCAATACAACCCATATGCAGTTTTTATACTTCCAGGTGAGTTTCTACTACTTTATATTTATTCGTTATAACTACTACAAGCAGGATTGTTATTCACTAGCCTTGCAACGCAGCCTTTGCAACCTACTAGCATGGGATTCCTGATTTACAGCCCGCTCAGCTATAGCTGTAAAGGAAAGAGAGAAATATTTAGGTATACCTATCCATCATATACACAGGCTGAACATTAGTAAATAGTTATTGGTATGACTACTTACACACTGCTGGGACATCACCCCTCTGCCTTGCTTCTTGGACCCACTCATCCAAGAGCTCTCTCTTTCTCCACTTCAAGTCAACATAGTGGTGCTGGACCTGCTCACCAGTCCGAGGGATAACAGTGGCACTTAAGATCATGGGCGAGATGGTCCCAGGCTTCCTCTTTATATTGGGAGCCTTGGTACTGGCCCTGCAGCAGTCTCTCATCATGGTTTTGTACCAGGAGTTCTACCATGACCTTGGACTCCTGTATGCCCCAGCACTGCACATGGAAGTGCATGGCCTCACCAACTCCTGCCATACTGCCTGCAGTGGGAAGCTGCAACCAGTTATGAGCTGTATTCCTGCCTGTGGGGTTTAAATACGTCTGATTTCCCGACATTTGCCGTGATTGGACAGTTTTGAATATGTTGAGCTAAGCTACGCACAAACCTGCTTAGCCAAGGTTGGCAGTACTTAAAGGGGTATGTTCAGCACTGCTTACCAATGGGCAAATCCACTTAGCTGATCTACTCATTGCTTTGCAGTCATATTTACACAATGCTTACACCTGGTAAACAGAGCTGTGCAATGCTTAGCATTGCTTATTTTTTATTTTATAGACTATCTGCTGTATGGGATTGATTCATCATTCATTACATATTAAACATTTGTTTACAGTCCCTGACAACCCCCAATGTGCTTTCATAACATTTATTCATGTGTGGCTATACTTGTCTTTATATGGGGGTTTCACAACTTTATTAAACTGACACCTCACATCTGGACCTACTACAGTACTCTGGTTAACAAATATATGTTATTTAGTAGCTAATTATAAAAAAATGTTTATATACTGCTTTGACATGTAAAATACAAATTGGTTATAGGGAGGATCAAACACGGAATGGTTGCTTACAAAGAGTATGCTCTAACCACTACACTATTGCAATACTGCTTATGCTCAATGTCTCTTGCTATTTAATGTCTTGTGCTGCTTAAGCTAGACTAAGCATAGCTAAACAACGGGCACACCAGCTCAGCTACACTTAAATTTTATTGCATGTTTAAAAAAAAATTATTTGTTGTTTTTTTTTATTTCTACCCTTCAGAATATCCCTGCTAATGCTGAACCTATTATTCTATCAACTTTCTGCTTTGTGGGATGATTGTCCCTTTTGGATTTGTCCACATTCCTTATTCTGATGGGTTGGGAGGTGTGTGCTATGTGCTTATGCTACATGTGTTATTCTAACAGCATTTGTCTTGGCAGGGACGATTGTCCCTTATGGCTTTGACCAGATTTGTTATCCTGGTGAGTTGGGAGTGTTATGAGCGTTCCCGCTCATTTTAAATTGCTGAAAGGCAATTCTGGAGTGCAGGGGGTGTGTATATTGTGAGAGCTCTGCTCTCAGACACACCCCCTGCTCTCGTACATGGAACCATGTCCGTTTTGCAGCATGGCAGCACGCCTTCATACATATGCATGGCATGCTGCCGTGCTGAACAGGAATGGTCCCTTCTGTGCAGGAATAACTTATTCCTGCACAGCTGCTTGCTGAATCCCAGGGATGGTTTTGGTTGTGGGTAAAAGAGTGGGGGGTACTTAAAATGGAAATTTCAATATACTGAGTGATGTTGAAATATGTAAATATTGTAAATATGTAAATATGTAAAATGTGAATTGTATATATGTATACAAATAAAACAACCCTACTTTTTTGATATGTGCCATGGGATCTTTTACATCCATCTGAGCTTTCACCAGCTTAAGCAGATGGGACCTTGGTTTAAAGTCTTATCTTGAGGAAGAGACACTCAGTAGTACAGCATTCCACTGATGTTGCATTGCAGTGTCAGCAAATGATCTTTCTGATGTGAGAACAGAACCCACAGCCTTCTGCACCAAACAAAGCTGAATGTATTACCTGTTGTGCCACTGACACCGAGTTCTGTTCTGTTGATTACCCATTCATTGAACCTCACATCATCTACTTTTCTAGAAAGTACAAAAATATAGTGTTCCTATAGGGGCCAGGCCCCTGTATACCAAATACCTCCACATCTCTTACTCTGAGATCACATAAAAGTGAGGAAAGGGGAGAAATTTATATCCCACTGTGCCATGATCTCTCACAAACACACTGCGTCATTGAACTTGTAGATCATCTAAAATCCATCAATAAAGTTATAGTCAACTAACAGGTTAACTGACAAAAATGAGCGTATTTATTAAAATATAACACAGTTTATATTGTTAGGAATTAAGCCAGTGATTTTACCCATGTGTCTTTTTGAAATAAGTTAATATTTATTTATTATTAATTTAAATTTAACACGGTAGAACACTGATGACAATGGTCTAATTTCAGTTTCAGCCTGTGGGTACAGAAAGAATGTTGTCTATTACATGAAAGTAAGAAATGTAAAACATATACAATAAATGTGTTTATTATCGTATGTCCAGAGAAAATCACATGCATTTGTCTTACAATTTGAGATGAGCTTTTCAGATGTGAGCAGAAATTGGAGTAAGAATAATATGTATTCTTGTTGTAGGGATTTGCAAGTGTGTTACAGTATACATTTTGCATACTTTACAGTTGTACATTGCAGTTAACACTTTGATGAATGTGCAACTGCATTATTTTTCTTATAAAATTCATATGTTTGCAGCAAGTGTATAGGTAATGCTATGCTTGACATTGTACATATGCATGCTCACTTGTGCATTACAGAGGCATTGTGCTACAACATTATGGTATATTTGATTGTGGTATTCATTAATCAGTACCTCATGAAATGTAGTAGGATTGCAGTTCTGTATGCACTCTATTGTTTGTGCTACTTTGGTTGCTAAGTATATCTACATTTCATAGTTTTATGATGTTTGCTACTGAAAGTAATGCAGCACAAATTTATATGTACATACTAAAATTTGCAAATAACACATCCACTCATTTATTTACTTTGGTATCTGGGATCAAAGGATCATAGGAAATACCAGGCAACGGAGTCACAACTATTTACACCTTGACAATACTCACCCTCATGCTGTACCATCTCCTCAAGAATAAAAAAAGCAGGTCAATACTACTGTAAATTTAGGAGTACTCATCCGATCACTCAGGTTTAATTTGCACAATGCTATGGTGTCACTTTGTTTAACTTGAAGTGAAAGTTTATATCAGAGATAGGTTGGAGTTGGTTAATGAATTTGCTTCTCCAGCATGTTATTTATTTGCCAGTGAAGATTTATGTATCTGGCTCTTGTATTAGTGGAGCTATTTCACTTGCAAAGATGCAAGAGATCAGTGAAGATGGGTATTCCCAATGGCATGGGCTGCAAGGCATAGATCCCCACACCAGGGTTTACAAGAAACTGAGTACTGAGGCCTCAAGCCTTCAAGCCTTTAGGCCAACAATCTTCTTGGTTAGGAACCTCTAGGACTTTTCCATTTGGTTAATCTAAAAATGTCTAGAATGGAACATCCCAAAGGTGTATTGTACTCAATATTTGGTCTAATTTGTGCTGCATAAAGAGGGATGACAACTTATTTTGACATGGGACAAATGTATATTGTGTTTGACATGTTTTATATGGAGATACACCTACAACTAAGATTTTCATGACTGTATTTTGCATATTACCCATGACACCCTGCCAAATATTTGTACTATTTATGCTATAAAAGCATCACATAATCATATATAATGTGTTTTCACAGTGTAAGGATGCACAGATGTAGCATATTTTCTTTTTGTTGGCTTAAAGGATTATGGATCTGTTAATGAGCTGTTTCCTGTGGTCCAGTGGTGCAAGGTTTGCATCCCTTAACCTCTGTTGCCTAATTGTGCAGCTCTGGGTAACTCCCTTAACCAGACATCGCTCCTGGGCTGAGTCTGTCAAAGGTCCATGGAGATCAGTGCTCTACCCCAAGAAAACAAATACAAATAAAATACACTATACTGTAGTAAAGTATTCCAATTCTTTAGAAGTATGCAACATTGTAACCACACTTGTACTAGATATTACATAAAGTTATATTATTATACCTTATGTTCACTTTTACGTTTACATTGTTGGCTGCAGGAGTACTTTTAGTGGCATTTGGCATGTTATCTTATTATATTACCCTTTTACCCATTCATTTGTATTGCACAGATATGTTGCTGATACCAATCTGTAATGTTGGCTTGTGTATAAATCACTAGTATGAAAAAATCGAAACTGCAACCATGAATACAAACCTTCAGTCTTTATTACACCAATAAATCCACCAGATTGAGCGCTTTCATCTGCCCTAAGCAGATTTCATCAGAATACTTGTTACACAGTGCCTCACAGTTTTATACTATTCTTAATTACATAATTGTTCAATAATTGCAAATTAAATCAATCATTCAATAATCTCAAACAAAATAAAATGAAATAATTAAATTTGATGACTTGTCTGAACCAATTTTAACCCTTTTGTACACTGCTGTTCCCTTTCTCAAGTACTTTGTGTTAAAGTGCTGTTGTGCATATTAATAACCATGAAATACGTTTGTATCATGATATAATACTATTCATATATTAGTAATTTGATAGGATGTTTTAAATAAAAAATATATATAAAATATATTAAGCTTATGCAATACATTTTACTAAAAGTGAAACTAACCACAATCAAATTACAGTTAACATAATCCACCCCAAAGGTATTTCTTATATGACTAAACCTTAAATAACTGTGCTACTATTGTTATTTGTATTATGAAATGAATGAATGAATAAATGTTTAACAATATGAAGGAAAAAATGGATTTTAAAATAGATGTTTAAAAATTACCAATTTGATGACAAGTAAAAATAAAAAAAATAGAAAAAATAAATAACCAAAAATACAATATATATATTAAACATTAAAATTTAAAAATTATATAAATAATTATATATATATACACATGTTATAAAATCATTATAGAAAAGTCTTAAAAATTTTTTTACAAAATTATTATTATATATATATAAATTTATATTAATTTAATAATGATAATTAATATATATTATATTCAAACAAGTAGAAAAATGTTGTGTGGCTTATTTAAATATTGAAACGTTGAAACATGTGAACAGATACCATAATTGAATGAAAAAAGGAAGGAGAAAATTACATTTTAAACATCAATTGAGAGAAATATAACTTGTTATTATACATTTATGACAAATATACTATACCATTATTGTAAACACAATTGTCTATAAACCAATACATTGATGGATAGTTATTATTAAAATGTTGAACATTATATTTTTTACTGAATATTGTATATTCAGAAAATAAAGCAGCTTTGTCAATCAATATAGCCTTGATGTTGATATATTCATTAAGGCCTGGCATATAATTTGATTTCAGTCTCAACTGCCATTTAATCTCTTTCAACAATAACTGGTTCTTTAAATCACCTCCCCTGGTGTCCATTCTCATTAACTCTAAAATGGCAAATTTGAAATCAATAAAGGCCACGCAGCTTGCAGAGTGTTTATAAAGGGCACTTGTCTCCTTTTATCCTGATATCATTGATATGCTCGTATATCTCTCCTTTAGTGCCCTCTCAGTTTTTTGCCTACATAAAAGGAGGTACAGTAAGTGTAAGTGGCTACAAAACTAGCATCTACTGCAACAGTTACCCTTACAAAAGGATACCTTGCTATTAAGACCGTTGGTTAATGTTATGTTTTCAGCCTGATTAATATATCTACATTGTCGACAACAGCCACACTTAGTTGTACCTTTCTTTGCTTTTTTATCAAGATTACTTCTACCTCTCTCAAATAACCTCTTGAAATTCATACCAGTCTTGTAAGTCAATAATGGTTTATTCCCCACAATATCATAGATTTCTTTATTGGTCTTTAAAATAGACCAATTTTCTTTTAAGATTCTGGTAAAATTGTCTGTAAATTCATTGTATTCTATAATACATGCTTTGGAAAAATCCGTAGTATTGGTACTTGACGTTTCTTGCAGGTAAATTTTTTCCTAACAATGGCTTGTATTTCATACCCCCATCGAAATAAACCTCTTCCAATATTTCACCAATTAATTAAAATGTTTTCATTAAGAATCTAAACACACTAAATAAATCTTCATATTCAGAGGTCATTCTTGCAACCCTTACAGCTTGTCCTTTAATAACACTAACGGGTGTAGGCTATTATAATGAAGGTAAGATGCACCAGGACTTAAAACCTTTTACTTTTTTACTTAAAATTATGTCCAAATAACTAATACTCTGATCCTGAACTTCGTGGGTGAAGGACAAAAAATTAGTAGTTCCATTAATGTATTTCATAAATTCCTCCAACTTATTTTCATGATCATCCTCCCAAATAAGGAAGATGTCATCCAGAAACCTAAAATATACCTTAATATTTTTCCTGAATGTACTTGGAAAAATGTACTTTTCCTCCCAACCAAGGAGGACAAGATTTGCATATATGGGGGCACAAGCCGCCCCCATAGCCACTCGTGTAACTTGCCTGTAATATTTTCCCAGGAAGGTTATAAAATTGTTGTCCAATACCGTTTCTGTCATTTCTAATAATAATAATTTTGTATCTGTTGAAGCCTCTAAATATTTATGGACCACATTCTCAAAAAATTCAAATCCTTCAACCCTAGGAATACAGGTGAAAAGGTCTTTGACATCCACGGTAACCAATTTACATGTCTCAGACCAGTTTTCCTTCTTAATTTTACCCAAGAAATCCCATGAATCTTGTACCAAATGTTCCTGCTCCTTTACTATGTTTTTTAATGTTTGATCAATAAATACAGCCAGTGGGTGTGTCTTAGAACTTTTAGCTGAGACAATTTTGTTTTAAAAAATTATAAATCCCAATTCTATCCTATTTTCTGTGAGGTATTCTTCCAATAGTGAATCTATCCTTCTATAAGCTGTTTGGATCTCATTAAATGAAACCATTTATAAAAGTTTCATTATCACCTTGTCAGGTTGCATGAACCTCAAATCTACATTTTCCCTTAGGGAATTAAGGAGTTTGATTTCAGTTTGTTTTAAATTGTTGTTTGTAAACCTTTTCCGGTTCTGGCTATAGGTCTCATAAACCTCGTTGGTTACTATATTCTCAAACATGTTAATAACCGGATGTAGTGGGGGGTTATAAATACCCTGTAAGTTTCTATTATTCTTATTAGAAAGTTCTTCCTGTTTGTTAATTAAACTTAAATTCAACTTCCTCAGATAAACTTTCAGTTCCATCAGAATATTTGCTAAATCTCCAGGGGTTGCCCTTACAAACTTAAATCCCCTTGAAAACAATTCAAAATGCTCTTTTTCCAGTTTCAAATTCGCATAATTATGTATCATATATCCTTTGTATTTGAAGGTAATCCCATTATTTTCTTGCCTAATTGTATCTATCTCCCTCTCCTTCCCATGCTCCTCCATACAAAATCGCTTCCACCCACATGGTCTTGTGGACCTGGATCTGACGGGATCCGCTGTTTGCTGGCTAATCTTTCTGATCTCCGGGGTCCTAAAAAAACTTCTGTAGTTTCATGAAAGGAATCTAACTCATCCAAATGACCATTTCTCATATTAATATATTTCCCTTGTTCATATCCTTCATAAAATTCAACTCTCCTGTTTCCCCCACCATCATTAACATTCAAAGTATTCCTATCCTTCTTTTTTACCTGGTTCTCCTTATTTTTCCAAACTTTTTGAAAGGGGAGGGGATAACTTTTGCCTTTTTTATACTGTTCCATGTCTCTATATAATTTACCCTGTTTCCTTTGATATACTTTTTCCACTTTGTTTTCTATTCTTTTCAAAATTCTAAAATATAAACCCTCATATTGTTCAAAAACTAAATCATTCACAATTTCAGTTTGAGCACAGTTAATATCATTCAACATTTTCTTCAGTTGTTTCAGTGTAATGAATACCAAATTTTAATCAAACACTGGTGCAAGTAATTATTGTCTATCTGTAAACATTTATATTTATATAACATTTTCTCAAAATCAAATATCTTGTCCTGCAATGTTTCTTCTTTAGATGGTTGTACTGTATCACGGTCTGGGTTCAACGATTTATCAAACACATATACTTTTCCAGAATATCTTTGAAACTAGAAGCATAATTCAACCAAAATTTACAGTACCTTTTGAATTTTTATTTTGATTAGACAGTCCCTGTTCTCATCCATGTTGAAAGCATTTCTCTTAGCCTGCATCTCTGCACCATGACTCTCTGGATCCGAGTCTGCAACAAATTTACACTGTCATTAATTTCCACATGAAACCAATGATAATGGAACCATATTCCAGGCACTGATAAAAAGTTATTGTGGTGAACGGTCTTTTAAGCTTTTACCAATATGGATTAACGGAGTCTCAGAAACTACCTGCAACCATGAATAAAAAATGAATGAATGAATAAATGTTTAACAATATGAAGGAAAAAATGGATTTTAAAATAGATGTTTAAAAATTACCAATTTGTGCCCCCATATATGCAAATCTTGTCCTCCTTGGTTGGGAGGAAAATATTAAGGTATATTTTAGGTTTCTGGATGACATCTTCCTTATTTGGGAGGATGAATGGTCATGAAAAAATAAGTTGAGAAAATTTTATGAAATACATTAATATTTTTTGTCAGAGTTGCAAGAATGACCTCTGAACATGAAGATTTTATTGGTGAGTTTAGATTCTTGATGAAAACATTTTGGTGAAATATTGGAAGAGGTTTATTCCGGATGGGTATGAAATACAGCCATTGTTAGGACAAAAAATTTACCTGCAAAGGAGGTTATTTGAGAGAGGTAGAAGTAATCTTGATCAACTAAGTGTGGCTTTTGTTATCGAATGTAGATATATTAATCAGGCTGAAAAACATAACATTAACCAACGGGTAGCAAGGTATCCTTTTGTAAGGGTAACTGTTGCAGTAAGATGCTAGTTTACTTAGCCACTTGCACTACATGTACCTCCTTTTATGTAGGCAAAACTGAGAGGGCACTAAAGGAGAGATATCAGGATAAAAAGGAGACAAGTGCCCTTTATAAACACTCTGTAAAGCTTTATTGATTTCAAATTTGCCATTTTAGAGTTAATGAGAATGGACACCAGGTTAAAGAACCAGTTATTGTTGAAAGAGATTAAATGGCAGTTGAGACTGAAATCAAATTATATGCCAGGCCTTAATGAATATATCAACATCAAGGCTATATTGATTGACAAAGCTGCTTAGTTTTAAATTTATTTTTTGAATATACAAATATCAGTAAAAATATAATGTTCAACATTTTAATAATAACTATCCATCAATGTATTGGTTTATAGACAATTGTTTCTCTCAATTGATGTTTAAAATGTAATTTTCTCCTTCCTTTTTCATTCAATTATGGTATCTGTTCACATGTTTCAACGTTTCACATTTTAAAATAAGCACACAACATTTTTCTACTGTTTGAATATAATATATATTAAATATAATTATTAAATTAATATAAATTTATATATATATAATAATAATTTTGTAAAGACTTTTCTATAATGATTTTATAACATGTGTATATATATATAATTATTTATATAATTTTAAATTTTAATGTTTAATATATATATTGTATTTTTCTATTTTTTTTTTTTATTGTTTTTTTTATTTTTACTTGTCATCAAATTAGTAATTTTTAAACATCTATTTTAAAATCCATTTTTTCCTTCATATTGTTAAACATTTATTCATTCATTCATTTCATAATACAAATAACAATAGTAGCACAGTTATTTAAGGTTTAGTCATATGGATTATGTTAACTGTAATTTGATTGTGGTTAGTTTCACTTTTAGTAAAATGTATTGCATAAGCTTAATATATTTTATATATATTTTTTATTTAAAACATCCTATCAAATTACTAATATATGAATAGTATTATATCATGATACAAACATATTTCATGGGCTATTATATGCAACAGCACTTAAACACAAAGTACTTGAGAAAGGGAACAGCAGTGTACAAAAGGGTTAAAAATTCAGACAAGTCACAATCAAATGTGTATAAATCAGCCATAGGACTGGCTGATGATGACCACAGTTGTGAGTGATCTGGCTGCAGGTTTTAGTGGACTTACTCACCCTTTCACATTTATCATTACATTAGTACATAATTTTGTAAAGCTTTCATCATGTGTTGATTACTTTTAAATGTCTGTTGTATGCAACTGGCCTCTGCTGTTTGTAGCATATCTGCACTATTAGCAAGCACTGACAGCACACAGTGACTAGCTTTATTACTCAAATTCTGGACAGTAGAGGTGTTCATACCTGTTTGCAACATTGTTGTACTTCTACCACCTGACTACAGATGTGTGTGCTTTCATCTAGTGATTATTATTATGTAGTTTTCTGTCACCTACAATACTGTTTGCAACACTGTACTACATGTGAGTGCTAGTCATGAAACATTGTTTACCATAAAGTATTGGAGTAGGAATGTTAAGCTGTATATTTACATGCCAAAGACCATTACAATTAGTAAGAAACTCTACATAATGAAGCAAACCATAGTATGTCTTCTTACCCCATGTGTAAATATAGCACTCCAGTCATGCATTGCATATGCAAATTATCCATCCCCAGCATTGCTTGTGATTCACAAACAGTGCAACACCTGTATCCAGGCTTCTCTGAATGGGATGATTCAATGTACTCCAGCTGCATACGAACAGAGGGTGTACTGCTTGCTAATGCAATGATACCTCTTCCCTGTTGAAATGTTAGTCATCATACAGATATGAATGCTTTACCTACAGATGATTGATAATACCTTTTTCAGCTCACCATTTACCAAAAATATAATTTTGAAAATGGTGAGTTGAAGAACCTATAAAAACAGGAAACATTTTTTTTTTTTACCAGGGACACACCCCCAACACACCCTGCATTATATTTACCAACTCTACAGTCACACCACTGTGAAGAAAAGAGGAAAAAAACTCTGACAAGCATATCACCGGCTTTCACAATACAATACACGTCGGGCGGCACAATGCCAGGGCACTTCTATGGGCTAGGCTTGTAAAGGCTCCAGGGCCATTAGCCTAGTACACACCTATGAACTATGAACATGTAGATGAAACTCATGGCAAACTAACCCCTTCACAATGAAGATGCATGACAGCAGTGCCAGCAACAATGACTCATAGGTATGTCAATATGGATAGCATATCACCGACAAAGTAACAAAAAAGTCAACATGACTTCACTGTAGACAAATCTGCTATCACAATTGTACTTCTCCCATTCCCACCCAGCAATTTTGCACGGTTCACCAATGAAAGTTTGCACAGCACTGGATCCACTTATTACCATATAATGGCAATGACCATAGCTCTACCATCATGCCTAATCATAGCTCTCAACATCTTAGAGCAAGAAATCTGAACAAAGCCTAAAATAATGCTGGGAGAAAAATAGGGACATATTTTAAATAGAATTTAGAAAGTTGCTAGAATAACAGTTATTGTGTTGGCATGCATTTTCCTGAAGGATATGAAGTCTGAAACTAAAATGTCTGTCATTATTTAATGACTTCAATCCTCCATGATTTGCCAGAAAACCATAAATTGTATTCAGAACAGATCAAAAGTATGAGGCAAAAATCTAGACATTATGCAAAAATCTGGATAGTTGAGAGGTATGTGCCTAATGAATGGCAGTTTTTTATGACTTAGATATGACGGCAGACTACAGGGCAGAGGACAACACTGTTATTAAAGTGTATCTGGCACATGCTTTGATAACTGTCTTTTTCCTGCTGTGGTATGCTGTGTTTCAATGCCAGAAGTGCAGCACCATTACCTGAAATGTCTATGGGACAGTGTACTATGTCTCCTGTGCATCATCCCTAAAAACAGACATGCAACAGACTGATTGAAATGTCTGTTGCATGAGATAATGTACTATCTCTAGTGTGCATCATTCATAAAAACAGACATTTCAATGTACACCAGCATTCAGTACCATGATCCATATTTGTGAATCACAGGACCAAATTTCAGAGTGAAGCCGGTGGTGCAACGATAGCGTTGTTGCCTCACAGCAAGAGGTTCTCCTGTTCGATTCTCAGCTAGAGCGCCTTCTGTGTGGAGTCT